>NC_140348.1:23370561-23557561 GCF_963514085.1 Chelon labrosus
ATGTTGCAGGCGTGTGTGGATAAAAGCAGCTGTTTCTTCCTTTCATGCTATCCCAGGCAGCTCCCTAAGCTCCTCCACATAGGAGAACAGAAGGACTCCATTGTGCCAGTTGACGCTACTGTCTTTATAAGCCTACTGATGCCAGAAAAAAGTGGGACATATTAAACATGTGACTATATTTAAGTGAAGATTTTAACTATAAACTTTTATGGTTCTGGCTAATGCATGATTTTGCTTCTGTGTCTATTTGATGACATATCTATGGCAGCAGCCCAGCCCCTAGGTAGACCCTAGGTAGTAGTGATGGGAAGTTCAACTCTTTTCTGAGAGCTGGCTCTTTTGCCACAGCTTCCAAACAGCTCTTTATTTAGTATCCTTTATAGCCTAATATTTTAGCCACAAATACATATTGCATTCAATGTTTCAAATGAACAAAACACTGCAATCAAATCCACACGAGCAAAAACAGAACCAAACTCAGTAAACAAACGGTACAAATGTCCTTGTGCAGGTTTGTGGTGGAACCTGCACTTAATATATTTTCATTTTACAGTGAAGACACTCTGCTCTGCCATTCCCAATGTCTTTAAATTTCAGACAAATGCTGCTTCCTTTACGGGTGTCACTCATAACTATGTGCGCTCGTAAGCCACAGCGTCTATCCCCCTCTCTCTGATTTCACATTATGGTATGATCCTCTCTGAGTTCTCACATGTTATTGGCCACATGGCGTGCCCATCAAAACAAAGTTCCATCCCCGTCCTCACCCGAGCAGAGATTAACAAACAAAAGGCAAAAAAACAGTGGGGAGCCGGCTCTCACTCGATGGGAATCAGTTCTTCTGATTCACTACCTCTTTTGCACGGCTCTTTTGCACATGACAAATCACTCCTAGGAAGAGCACTATAGCCTGACGTGCACCTCCCCAGAAATGTAACTACGCGTCATGGCGACGCAGACTGCAAGAGCTGTGATTGTTCCTTACCTGCTTCTCCATCTCAGCAATTTTTGAATTGATTGTTTTGGTTCAATAAAGATGGAACACATCGAGGAAAGGTTAACCGAGGAGGTTCGGAGCTTCAAACATTAGTATGACTTGTTGAAAGTAGAACCAAAAATTAACCTGACTGGCAAAAAAGACACAGTGCTGACTAGCGCTTGGGTGGCGTTTTTGCAGAGCAAGCCAGACTGTTGAGCGCACAAGTATAAATGGCTAGCATCGTGCGTAGGTTACATACGTAAGTTACGGCGTCTATGTCCGGCAGAGGCATAAATCGTGTTTAACCCCTTAACGCCTGACTTGATTTTTCAATTATATAAAGAAATGAATTATTTGTGTTTTTGCTTACCACGCCGACCGGTCCTACGAGAAACTAGTGCTTGCAAAAGCTTCCTAGGAATTTTTTGAATGTGCACAAACCGACATTGGAGTATTACATGCGTTATTTCGGCTGCAGTCTGAGCGGAAACAGTGCGTCGCGAATTCACGACACTAGGCGTTAAGGGGCTAAGCCTGGAAAAGAAGAAACCTACTGTAACATCATCTTGGCAAGTTGGTTATAAATAACTAGCGGAGCTGAAAAAATCCCAAGGCTTCATATATATTTCCACTTTAATTTTAAACTCATGTGTCTTAATAGTCACAGATACACATGTGTAGCGCTTTAGTCATCCCACTCCAATATTCTGACAGATTCCATTAGCCATACGCGCAGGCCTGATTATTGAAGAGTGACATTTGTCAATGAAGTACTCTATCCATCGCCCCCGGCCAATTAAGTTGAAGTGTTGCTCACTTTCTCTATCAGCTTGCCATGTCCTCTCATATCCACACTGCACCGAATCAATTACAACACGGGGGCAATCAAAAATCCTCCATTATCCTGAATCATACAGTAAATTAACTGCATTATTCATGTGAGCTTTTCAGCCTGTTCGTGTGTTAACTGAAGTATGTTTCTGTGTGTGTGTGTGTGTGTGTGTGTGTGTGTGTGTTAGAGTGAAGCGACTGCATCTTGACAAAAGAGAAAACACAGACGCATATGGCTGTCTAAAGATTAAACGATGCAAGATTTGACGAGTGAGTGAATTTCGTCGAAAACGCTATTCTTCTGAGCGATTAAACGCAGATTTTGTGTGCCTGCTGTGAGAAAACAAAATCCAGCGGGCTGCGAGGAGCGCCGATGGTCTGCTTTCAGTCTGATGTTCATAGATCCAGTTTTCGCTCATCCCTTTATTTATCTTTCTGGGAGTAATTGTGTGCATGCACAGTCTTTATGAGTGGGCTCAACTCTTGCAAGCTGCTGGTATTCATGCAGACGAGAGGTCCCTTACTCCTTTCATTAGCGCTTAAGAAAATAATGCCCACTGCTGCGAGATAATGCGATTTCCACTGACGGACGCAAATCTGAATGCCTCTTAGGAAAAAGGTTTATCTGACATGAAGAAACTCTGACTTCCAGGAACCGTGCAGCTCAAGGGTGAAACTGAAAAACAGGGCATGACTGAAGTAAGACTGAATTTTGTCTGGTTTTGCCAGTACAAATTAGGGAAGGTGCAACTTGAAAAGGGATTCATGACTTGTCAAGAATATTATCCAGGTTCTGACTTTGGGTTCATCATGGGAAAGGTCTCAGCAACTTCAAAAAATGTCTAAGGAGAAGCAACAGGACAATATTACAGGTGACTTGAGGAAGTATTCCCTGGATGTGATGTGTTTTGTCAGATTACAAATGAGGACAACACAGTGGACCTCGAACCAACCAACCAAGCAAATCTACTCTTCCATCCATCATCTATAATTGCTTATCCTGGTGAGGGTCGCTGCGGCCCGGGGACTATCCCAGCTGGTGTTGGGCAAGAGGCTGGGTTCACCCTGGACAGGTCGCCAGTCCATCTAACAGAGACAAACATTCACACTAAAGCGCTAACCACTGGCGCCTTCAACCAAGCACAGCCACCCAGTTTCCATGACTTGCTCGATGTGCACAAATAAAACGTGCAAGGGACCGATGTGACCAGTCCATTTTCACTTGACAACGTTTCCTTTCTCTTTGGTAGGAAGCGACCTACATGCAGATGTCATGGTGTCTGTATCGGTTTTCGATGCATTATTTTGAATGGTTTTTCATATTTTTGAAAAGGTCCTGGTCCCTGCATCCTGTCCAGTTAGTTTTTCTTTTACGATCCCTCACCGTTTTTTTGCCACCCTCGTTATTGTTTTCGCCTGTCCGCCTGCCTTGTCTTTGTGCATCACCTCTCATGGTCCACCTGTTTTTTGCACCTGCCCTTGTGTATTTATAGCCCTGTCTTTCCCCTTGTCAAGTCGTCTGTTTAGTTACGTGCATGTTGTCCTGCTGTTCCTACCTATAAACACGAGATTCTCTGTACCTTTGGTTTCGCTTCCCTTTGGGATTCATCCTACTTGGATTACCTTGCTTTCTTGGACATACGTTTTGGACTTATCCTTCTTATCATTGCAGTGCCTTCTGTTCTTTATTTTTTGTAAATCTTCTTTGAAATTGGCTTTGAGCTGTTCATCCTGCCTTCCACAACTGTGTCTTGCATTTGGGTCCTCCCTTTTCGATGTGGCAACTGCAGGTGTGATTTGCTCACTACGGCTTTGGCATGAAGATGATTCTGGTTTGTAATTAAAGGTTGACTGAAATTAAGTGCAAGAAAAGAAAATGCATCCTTTGTTTGATCCAGCAGTGGGGACACTTCTTCTTTAACCCATCCATTCGTGCACACAAGAAGAAGCACACTTGGAGCAATGGACAACCACTTGTTTCAGGGGTTAGATGCTTTGCTCAAGGACTCTTCAGCCATGGATGCAGGGGGATTCAAACCAGTTATTCCTATGGTCCCAAGTCTGCTTCTCTAACAACTAAGACTTTCTCTTCCTTGTGTTTAAAGTGTTTTGCATGAAAGATCATACTGTAGATGTTGCCAAACTACTGTTGGCGTCTCACTTTAGCTTCACACGTTTTTAAGCCCTCATTTTTTACACAATAACTCCTTTATCTGTCCAAGGGAATGGTTTGACATTTTGGAAACTCATATTATCGGCTTTCCTGCCGAGAGTTAGATAAAATGATTGATAATACACACATTTCATCATTCCCAGCTACCGTAATCCTGTACTGCAATTCCTCACCACGCATTGATTTTGGATTTAAAAGACAACTAAATCCATTTGAGATATCTCAGTTGAGTAACTCAATTTCGTCTGTGTTTGGTCATTGAAGGTGCTTTCAAAACTGAAGGTCATGACAACGACTCAAACTGAACCACGGGCAGAATCTGTAAATCTAAAGAAATGGACTGAAGAGTGTTGTTGACAAAAGCCCAAGGTAACATCCTGCAATTCACGAGTTGGAAATCATTAAAAATACATTTTATGCATCTGTGGGTAATCTATAATTACTGCTGGAATTTTTTCTTGTCCATTACAGATTTAAGCCATTATCGAGGAGAGAAAAAGATTAGTTGTGAACAGTATTTAACCATCCATAAAAATCCAATCAGCAGATAATTAGCTGTGTTTTCTTTTCAACGCCAGATGAAACAGACTAATCGTCATGTTAACGGATGCCTCTCTTCCACAGGCATCTGTGCACAGCACAAGGGAGGGGAGAGTCATGCAAATTTAGACTTAATTTAGAGCTACAGTAAAGAATGTTACTGTACAGTTTGCATTGAATGAGCTACAAGAAAAGTAAGGATACAGAAATTCTGAATACACATTTAGCGTAGGAGTATGTGTTTGGATATTAATGAATTAAAGAAAAGCTCTCGCAGCTAATAGGAAGTGATCTGCCAGAATTTGGCAGCACAACATAAGGAAATTCTGTCCAATCTTGTCCCAGTCTTGGATAGAATGGCACAAAACCACTTCAGAGTGTTACACGGCTAAAACGAGATGGAAACATTTCAAGACCAAAATGCACACGCAAGATCAAATATCCTTACTGTTGTCTAGATTAAAAAACAACCACTTCACCACATTAAGCTCTGAATAAAAAGGCTGTCTTTCATAAGTCGAGCTGCTGACAGAGACCATAAGAGCTGAAAATGAGGTCGTAACAGTTTTGTCACATTCATCAGATTTGAGTTAGTCTGCATATCTGCAGGGAATGTACAATAACAGCCCAAAGGTCTTCTAAATCAACATGTTTCATCATGCTGAAAATCAGATGTATGTCGTGTAATTTACACTGATCTTGCATAACATTATGACCACCTTCCTAATATTGTCTAGGTCTCCCTTGTGCCTCCAAAACAGTTGTGACTCTTCAGAGAATGGACATGGGCCTTCTGAGGGTGTCCTGTGGTGTCTGGCAACAGAATGTTGTTAGTGGGGGGCCTTTGAGGGGAGGGGCCTCTGTGGATCATCCCACAGATACTTGATGAGTTTGGGATCTAGCGAATTTGGAGGCCAGGTCAACACCTTGCGCTGTTCTTCATGTTTTTTTGACTTGTTCCTAAAGTGTTTTTGTGTGTGTGCCTGTGTCAGGCTGCGTCCTGCTGGGTGTCATTGCTATGGGGTGGGGGTGCCTGGTCTGGTCTAGGTGAGTGCTACATATCTAAGTGACCCAGCAGAATGCTGAATTGTCACAAGATGGTCAGTGTTATTTACTTCTCCTGTCATTGGTTTTAATGTTATGGCTGATCTGTGTAACGTTGTATTACTTTTGATGGATTTAATATGAAGGTTGATGTAGATTTATGATGCATTAAATACATATATAAAAACATTTATATTCTCAAAAAGAAACTTTGACAGTAGGACGAGTAGTATACCCAAGCTGTTTGGTGCAGGGCAGTTAGTGCACAGTGAGAGTTTTAGATATTTGTGTTGGTGGAAGCTGCTACACGCTTTGCAAGGCAAAACAACTCTGTATGTGCCGTGAGACTGAACCGATACAACTGCGTTCTGGACAGCTAAGCATTTAGTTAAAACCCCCTATGAAGCTCTGTAGCAAAGGCAAACTGCAGTTTAGAATACAAATTATAGCCACTTTAAAGCGAAAATAACTGAACAAATAAAAAAAAATATGGACTTGCATAATTCACTTGTAGTGAGGCGAAATTGGTCGGTACATTTTGTTTCTAAACCACAGGAGGCCAGCTTTAACAAGACATCATGCTTAAAACTAAAAACACGAAGTCGAGCTAAAAGCAGCGTAATGAGTAGCGGATCTGTTTTGCTGTTTGAGATTTTATTTTTTTTCGCAGGGAGCCATATTTAATAACCAGCTGAATAGTTCATGTAACTTGATTGTTTCGATGCTGCTTTTAAGAAATCTGAAAAATCTTTTGAAGCTTCCAAGCTCGCCTGTTCTCCAGCCTCAGGTAATGATTCAATTACGCCGCTGCTTTTGAATGTTATCTCGGGATCATCAAGTAAAGCCTGCAAAGCTGTTGTTAGACGGCCAAAGAAGGTCAGATGCCGAGAGGCTTTTAACCTTGGCTCTGTTGGCGAGGGAGATACCAAGTAAACCTCTGTGATCGTGAGTTTAGAGTCCCGGTATCTCTACGATACGCTATCAGCCGCAGTAACAACCCTCTTACGGCGACAATGTGCTTCTTTATTAAATCTTCTTCTACGCAACCTCTGAGAGTTTAGGAGCTCGAAGGGAGGCCAAAATAAGATCTCTGCTTAGAATTAATTAATTAAAATCACACTACAAAGCATTTTCCTGGTAATAAGAACTTTATCTGTGGTGCCAGCTTTGTAGTCCCGTGATGTGAAAGGAACCTTAGAGCTTAGGAGGAGCTTATGCACAGATACAGCAGATACAGTACGTACAGTACAGCTTAGCCCTTTTATAAATATTTTAATTGGAAATTAAATCACTTATCACAAAAATTAAACGGATCGCTCCAGAAAACTGGCGAGGTACCTTGAAGGCTTGAAGGCTCTTTAGCTTTTTGATTTATTGCGCTTTAGAAGAAGGAGCACCGGCTGTTAAGATTTATGACCATGCTGCCATCAAGGAGTGTCATTACTGTGGGGTGGGGGTGCCTGGTCTGGTCTAGGTGGGTGCTACATGTCTAAGTAACATCCACAGAAATGAATGTCAGGTCCAAAAGTTTCCCAGCAGAACACTGAATTGTCACAAGATGGTCGATGTTGTTTGCTTCTCCCGTCGGTGGTTTTAGTGTTGTGACTGATCGATGTATAGTCCAACTGGAAATTGTCACTTATAAATCACTTATCACAACAATCAAACCGATCGCTCTAGACGCTGGAGAGGTACCTTGAAGGCTGGGAGACTCCTTAGCTTTTGGATTTATTGCGTTTTAAAAGATGTAGCACTGACCTTTAGGAGTTATACAGTATGTCAGAGATAAAAGAGGATATTCATGAGACTGGAAAGATTCTGTCACTTTTCACCACTGACTTCCGTTTTGTGTGATAATTCAAGTTTTCCATCACTTTCCACTAAACTGCAAAACCCAACCACTGAAAACGGTGAGCAGTATTCATATAGCTTAGCTTGTCTGTATATCTATTTGTTTGCACACTGAGCTTGGAGAAACGCAATTTCATTCTGCGTACGTTCTGAGTGACAATAAAGTTAATTTGATTTTGATCTATTTCCCTACAGCCACAAACAAGTAAGTGTAGCAAAGTGTCGACTAACAGTTGCATGTTTCGCTGCTTAATTACCGTGAGCAGTATTTGTTTTATCCTGAGAATTCATAGAGGAAGCAACGGGTGAAGTGACGAAGCAGAAACAAAGCAGAGATGATGTGCATGTCCTGTGAGTTCCAACATGCTTCTATTTAAACACATTATTGGATGTCAATCAAAATCCCCATAGAAACTGTAATGGCATGCACTTAAGGACCATTAAAGGGTAATTACAAAATGCATCATATCCAGGCTTTCATGTTGCATTTGTTTCTCTCCCTCTGTGTGGGCGTTTGCTCGTCTCTCCTTGGCACTAGTTTGCCTCACGTGTTTGTCTAGACTGTCAGCTTTCCAGGTCTTGCTGGCGGAGAGGAGGTCATGCAACACAGGGGTATTGAGACACCTTGAAGTTCCAGGCTATATTGTTCGTACATCTGTGATGTAAATCTGTCCGTCCTGGAAGAGAGATCCCTCTTGAGTTGTCGTTCTTGAAGTTTTTCATATTAAAAACCCGTCTGGTGAGGTTCCTTATCTAAATTGGGGTTCAAGGACATAGGATATTTGAATAATGCTGCTTGCTTTAAGCAGGTTCATACTTCACTGGCAGATTTTAGTTTGTGGCATGCACTAATTTATACTAGGGAAACTCTTATTCCCTAATTTTTCAATTAAATATATAGACCGATCAGGCATAACATTATTCCTAATATTGTGTCTCACTCCTTTGTGCCTCCAAAACAATTGTGACAGAATGTTGTTAGTGGGGGCCTTTAGGGTCCTATGGGTTGAGGGGACAAGGCCTCTGTGGATCATCACACAGATACTTGATCAGTTTGAGATCTAGCGAATTTGGATGGAATTTGGAATTTCTAGCGCAGAAATTTCCACAGTTTGGAGTGAGAGGAAATTCTTAAGCAGGTGGCTGTAAGACGCTGTCAAGTATCATCCTCTCTTGTGGCTGACAACCTAACAAAGCCTATTGTAGGCACGACTGTCATGTCTCCTTGAGAGATGTTTATTACCAGGTAACTCCATGTCAAACTGTCCTCAGCTGTCACAGCACAGCCTTGCGCTGATGACACATCATCGGCAGCTCTACCATCCATGTTCTCTAGCGACGCTCCGATTTATCGAAAGTAACTCGCTGACCGCCATCGGCCTCTCTGCAAATATGACGACATTTATCGGCGGCAGTGGTCGATGTGTATCTGTTGTGTCAATTTTGCTCGGGCTAAATGTTGTTTTGGTTGCTTGTGGTCTGACTTTGACAACCCTATTTAGAATTTATTCATATTTTACATTTTGCATTTTAGTTTCTGCTTCAGAAAAATATATTTTCTCTTGAGTTATTTAAGTGCTGAAAGATTGTTGTTGAGTAGGGGGTATGCCATTTGAAAGAGCTTCTGAAAAGGTTATTTTGCACAAAAAGAATCATTTGTAAGAAGATTATATTGAAGGTTATTTCATATCGGTCTAATTGTTTCTTCAAACACTTTGGCATTTTGGAACGATACCAATCAGTGCATCCCGTGTATCGCTCGTGGTTTCGGGCCCTTGAATACAACTGATTTCGTCAATACATTAACAAAGTAAAACTAAAGTCTGCTCTTTATTCTGGTAACTCTTTTTTTGATTGGAACTCCCCTCAAGTGAAACAGGTAGAATCAAAAACTTGTGTGTCGCGTGGTAACAGAGAGAAGGAGGCTGCAAATCAACAATTTGATAGTGAATTTTATTGTTGAAGTTATTAGACCTTTAGCTGCGGGACATGGAAAAGGCTTCAGAGAAATACTTCAGTTTGGTTTTTTTACCCGGTTACACTATCCCATCTTAAAACACGCTGTGGAGTACTATAAAATGCTGCTGATGGTGCTGAGGTGCTGCCTGTTTTTATACAGGCTATGCATATCTGCAGTACACAGTGTGTAGCACATGAGCTGTCTGTTCTCAGCATATGTATTCAGGTCAAGAATATAGATTTCATTGCTGCAGAGCATTACTTTCTACTGGGTTTTATTGATGACGTCATCAGCCACTAGTCGGTGTAACTTTCATCACGTACAGCTGACTTTAAAAAATGTCGCGCAACCCCTCGTTTTTACATTCAGTAAAAGTTACTGCACAATTTAATAAGGAACCTAAAAGACATATAAAATACATAATAGTCACAGTTTGTCCTGCATCAGCGTTGGACAGAAACTACGATGTCCAAAAACATAATTCCTAGGGATGCTGGCATGGACAAAGGAAAGCACCATAAAATCACAAAAGCCCAATCAGGTCAATGGTTAGAAAGCTAGACTTCAAATGATCTGCTTCCAAATCCTAAACTTCAACATCTGTCGCAGTTTCCATCTGCACCGGGGGGAGAGCAATCAAATCCTAATGTAACGTTAATCCTTGAAAGAAGGCTCAGCTTGGAAGAAAATGTTTAAACCCAGACGAACTAAATTCAGCCCCCGTTCATTAGCAGCTTCTTGTTCATCCGAGAAGGTTTCTGTGGCAGAAAGCAACTGATAAAATACGATTACTTTGTCAAACCATAGCGGTGCTGTTTCACAGATCATCGCATTGCTCCCCGGTGTCTGCTATGTGTTGATGACAAATTGCTGTGACAGAAATAAAGAGGCCAATAAGTAGGATCTGCCCCATAGGTCAGTGGGTTTAACAATATATTATAATCTGTCCCAAAGTGAGAAAATTCCTTGCGGACGGAAAATAAACAATAAGTGACAATGCGTCCATGACAAAGCACTGAGAAAATGAAAACGTCAGAGGAACCCAACAGAAAGAAGACACTGCTCCAAACAGGAGACCTGCAAGTAAACCTAATGAACATGAAGAACTGGTTAGCTTCTCAGCACCACATGATAAATGATGGATTTCAAACAGGCAAGGCATGGTAATTACCAACAGCTGCTGTCGTATAGAGAAAAGTCGATTTTGTGATATTTAAAAGAATCTGAATTGCCTCATTATTTAACTCTAAGGAAACTGATGTTTTTTTAAAAAATATATACCGAAGACATTCTTCATTGATCTGCCTCCCACACATATAAGATGACCAGCGAAACTCACATCAGTGGAGCTTAATTCAAAGCCATGGGTAAAATCTGACCATTCTAGTTTTGTAGCAATCAAAAACTGAAAAAAAAAAAAATAAATAAATAAATAAATGCAACCCTTTAGTTTTAAACATATTTTTTGTGACTGCTGGCCTATTTCTAACTAATCCGCCATCTCAAAGCGGGAGGATCAGCGAATATAGTAACATACATAAGTAATGCTGAGGATATTTTGAGCGTTCCTATGGCTGCAGCCGCAATCGCTGTAACAAATTTGGTTGTAAGTCACTTCGCATCAACTCCGAAACATCAGCGGTGCTGTATTTTGGTAGCTGCTGACATCAGTGAGCTGCCTCAAGCATTAACTTGTCAGGAGCAGTAAAACTGAGGATCACTCTCACGGATCAGCGTGCTAAAGCGAGTCCAGTGTCAGATCTGATATGATCCCCCAGGTACTCGCGTGTGAACACACCTATACAGTTGGATTTTCAACAACTCAAGGGCATTTTAATCAGTCTGTCTACAATGTCCACATTAACTTAAAAAAAAAAAAAAAGTACATGGCGGAACAGTAAGTTCTCTCAAGTCAAATATTCCTCAGGTGTTCCTATACGTGGTGTCATGTTTGAGACAATCCAACCATGTAATTATCAAAGGATAGGGGTAAACTATTCTCTGCAGTGACAATCAGCAAAAAAAAAAGCTGACGTAGAATAGATTTCTATAGAGGACTAAGTCATGTCTCTGCAGTAAAAGCAAGGAAAGCGTAGCATAAGCCTTTAATCTTTCTGTAATAGGCTTCGGTAAAATTGTATCCGTGATTTCTATAAACCGGTGCAGGGAAACTGTCGGTGCCTATATGCGGTATTATGGCGCTGCTTCATATTAATAAGCCTCTATTGCAAGAGATTAAATAAGAAATCAAGCTCGGCTGCTTTGATGCTGTAGCTTGCATTTGTAAATGTGGGTTGTTAAAAAGGGCTTGCAGAGAGGAACGCGGTTACTTCTCGATGCAGAGTCGTGAATACAGGCGGTCCCGACAAAGAAATGACTTGGCTTTTATTACGGATTAAACGTAAGCTTAAACTAAAGCCTCCCCCGGAATTGTAATTGTTCAATCACGGCTGACCTAGCTAATGATGGCATGCATGTTTGGATTTGTTCATATGCAGATGCTATGTGTATTACATGCTCACCACCTATCCGCAACTGTAACAAACTTCCAAAGGCCAGTAGTAGCTAGCAGGACTGGAGGTTACATAAGAAACCTGTTTCTTGAAAAAGCACATAGCGTTTTCTCATTGCGTTGAGCTGGTTTCTAGTTCTGTCCTGGTCTTTAGTGACTTTGGGAAGGTTTTCACAGAGAACTGAGTTACTCAGATAATGCTGTGTTTGCCAAACACATCTCAACTCATGTGAAAAAAATGTGCTATTAGATAATACGAACAACTCTGTAGCTGAGAGGCCCAGCGGGGCTGTGTTGGCTGGCTCAGAGAATCACTCAGATCTGGAAATGTCCCTTATATATTGTGAACTTAGTGCATGTAAATCTGCAGTCTTCTGTCCTACGTAGACCTTTTACAATACCTTTTTATATACGCATTCCGTTTTTTTACTTTTAGCATCATACGCGCAGAGGTCCAATGCTCATTTGACCTGTTGCTGTGTCAAAGCTGCACCACGCTCCTGTATCAAGGCTCTTTCTTTAATTCAGGTCAGTTAAAAACACCGCATAGGATGTGAAGTATGGGCCGTGGCTGATGAGAATCTATGTGACTGTTATTATGGCACGTTAGCTAATACTGAATATGTATAAGCTAAACTAATAAGCTACACAGTGAAGTAACACAAGTGACCTGTTTCACATTCTGACGAATTAGCAAGTGCAGCTGCCAACACATGTTGAGTCAAGAGTCGAGCTCTCATTAATGAGCGCTTTATTAGACTGACACGTTTCAGCTAACTCTCATTAATGAGTGCTTCTCTGTCTTTTTGTCAATAATTCCATTTTAACTGCATCCAAAGACAAAGACTCAGTGTTTTTGGATGTGCTGTTGGTGCGACCGACTACACTGCAACTACGGAGCTGCAGAGTAAGCTAGCCTAGCTGCTAGCCTATCCTGAATTATACACTGCTAGTCTGTTCTGGTAAACAGCTGGATACGAGCAGCCTCGTAGACCGTTGTAATGTATTTCTTAGATCAGTCTGAAGGGGCCACTCCTTTTCCAATGATTTTGTATGGGGGGAAATGTTTTGTGGGCCAGTGTACCTCATGTGGTGAACTCAGAGGTTGTAGAAGGCCAGTAGACGAAACATGTCACTCCAATAAAGTTGTTTCATATACTACAAGTGTAGCCCTGAAGTCAGACCACCTTCTTGCTCCATTGATTTTGTTGTGGTGGAAAGTTGGTCTAGAACTACTCCTTTGGGAACTGATGCTTGGGACTTGAAGAAAGATCTGCTGGGCCAGCCATATTATTTGGAGGCTGCAATGTAGACATACATGTCATCCGAGTGCTGAACAAAATGGCTCTGATTGGTTGAAAGACTATCCAATTATGTGCAGAGTATTTTTTTTTTCCTCTATAGCTGTTGAAACATGCCTCATAATGGCCATTCCAACAGGGTTTGGCCATTATGCCAACAGTGCAGCGTAGCACAGTGCTGTAATAAAGCCATTAAAATCAAGAAAAACAGATGGAATGAGAACCCTGAATGTCTCTATATACCTCTTCCTGAAAACAATGACCAACGGTAACTCAGCAAAAGGTTAATTAGACATTTCAGAAACCTCATTCATTGTCCGGTTTATTGCATCACCACTTTGACTAAAATACAGCAACCTCAATGTGATCGCCTAGTTAAGACCATAACAGGCTTATCAGCACATAAAAGATAGACTGACGACCTGTCCTGGGTGTCCTGGGTGATGACAGCTGGGACAGGCTCCAGCCCGCCCCCGCGACCCTTCACAGGACAAGCGGTAACAGAAGATGAATGAATGAATGAAGGAATGAATGTGTGGTCCCCACCACTGCTGAGCTCACCCAACAATCCGTAAATAAGCCTACTTTGTTTGCCAGCCAAAGCCACGGATGACTGCCTCAGTTGACACGGCCTCTTTTTTTTCTCTCTCTCTCTTTCTCTTAATAACAAGTTCAGCTGTGATCCTCAGCCTCTCCTCTTCAGCTCCGTCCTTTGTTCTTTTTTTACGTGGGGAGAAAAACAATGCTTTCAGCGCTGCCAGAGCTTTCAGTAAGAGGCACAGGAACATGAGGGGAGGAAGACATCTGAGCTTGGATTGACAGTCAGGCATTCACAAACACGTCTCCGACGGTGGAGCTGTATTGGCGGTGTGCTGTTTCCTCAGAATGAAATAAAACATTGATCTTTCCGCAGAGTTCAAACAGGCCATTCATGTCCCCGCGAGCCGTTTCTGCCCCGATAGATGTGTGACTTTCGTGACCCTTCATGAGCTTGCGCTGCTGCAGCTTGTGACCTGTAACAAGGTACTTGTTTGCTCTTAGCCGAGGCTAATGCAGCTGCAGCACTGTCAAGGTTATAGGGCGTCTTCATGAAGCTGTTGGGTCAATAATGTGTCTGTGAACGCCGGTGAAAATGACACTAATGCATTTGTATTCAGCTGGCAGAGGGCAGGCGGTCCTCCCTAATCACACTAAAGCTATCAAAGCTTCGGAACTGAGTACCAAGAGGGTTCGCTGATGGGCTGCAGATCCTGGTAAATCAACTTCCCAGGGTCTTCACACACTGTGTCACGGAGGTCACATCAATTATACACTGAGATGTTTGCTACATAGCAATCAGCACTAAATGAAAACAGATTAAGAAACAAAGAAGCTGAGGTTTGATTCGTCACATGCAACATGTGCAAGTGTAGCAGTAATGTGCAGCCCTGCTAATGCAGCTTTTTTTCTCCGCATAAGCTACCCAAACCTTCACCTTTCAAGTGTTACATACAGACGGCTTGCAATCTGAAACAAAGAATTCCTACATACATGCGAACGCCTGACGCTAAAGCCCAAAAGGCTCAAGTCAAACCAATCAATTTTAACTAGAATTCTCAAAAACAACCAATTATTTCACGTTGTGTTTCAAGGAAGAAAAAAAAAAAAAGGTTGCTCTTGTTTTTCATCTGCAAACGGGAACATCAGCCAAAGAGCAGCCCGAGCATCACAGGACAAAGCTGCATGATAAGCCCTCTCAGATTTCAAATGGAAGTCGGTGATGGGTGCCTCCTGGAGATGCTTTTGCGTTTCAACCTCTAAGCTCCGCATGAAGGGTTAATCTGCAGCGACTGTCTTCTGCCTGCGCTTCTCATTCCCATCATTATAATTTCAACATATAAGCCTCCGATATGGCTCTACAGCCGGGCAAGGCTCAGTGAGGTTGTAGTTGGGCACAGTGGTGCTTTGGTGCTAAATGCTAACATGAGGATGTTTACCTTGCTAGCATGCAGATGATCCACGTTCACCAATGTTGCATTAGCACTAGCATTGGCTAGCATGAACGCTTACAGATGAATGACTAGCTACAGGTGACAGGTTCTAGACCATAAAGACCTTTTTTCTTGATTCTGGGTATCTGCTGCTACATTAATTCACTCCAGGTCCGCTTCATGACATTTGGCAACACACTAGTGCAGCAGTAAAACCTGCTACAGCACAGCACAGTACAGAAGCGCTGCACTGCACAGAGAATGCCTTCTAGAAGGATTCAGGCGAGACCCAGAGGGCTTGACTTATCTGAAATGTGCGAAGTGCACTCTGCGCTTTGAGAATAAACTGCAAGAGGAGGAGGAGAGGCTTCTCAGCACACAAATGTGCACCAAGACGTCCCATCATTCTCTCCATATGACCTCTGCAGGGATTGCAACACCAATTGTAGGCAGTGACTGATGCACGCGGCGCCGGAGCTGCCTGCCTCGTCGGTCCCGCTCAAAGTGGCAATGGAATTTCAATGCAGCTCGTCTGATGCATGGGGAGCTGTTATTGAGTATTGATGCCTCACAAGAAAATTATTCAAGTGAGTACCTCTCCATCTCCTACTGAGTTTGCGGCATACAAAGCTTTGCCGTTGTTACAAATTAGAATCTGACACGGCCTGATTATGCTCCCGGCCCGTTAAGACACGTTTGCGGCCGTATATCCCAGTGGTTGTATTTCTTCTCCTGCACATGGACTTACCTGCTAATGAGGAGGATGGTGATCACGGTCCCCCCAAAGAGAGCCATGGCTGCTGAAGGAGTGAAGACGTCAGACGGAGTTTATCTAGAATGAGAGTACACAGAGGACAAAAAAACAAAACAAAACATGGAGTTTAAAGAGATGCAAGTGATGATAGTAGTTTCAAAATATGTGGATTTTGCTCCCCTTAAAAATAGTTGGATGCATCTCAGCAGGGTGGCAAGATAGTACCTGAGACTTCTAGATATTCCTCTTTTAGCTGATGATCTGTGCCCTCTTTCCTAGTTTCCTGTTTTTAATCTTTATAGTCTACACTTCCACGTTTTATTTTTATTTTTTACTGAGATGACATCTGTCTCCCAGGTAACAGCGGTTTCTCTGTGCCCCTCGGTTATCTTTCCCACACTCTCCCACAGACACTAAAATGTGAAACAGTCTTTCTTTACGTGTTTCTAAATCACACATAACAGTTAACATCGTTGGACCCCTCATTAACAACACCCCCCTCGCCACCCCCTCCAAACACGAATCCAGCGCTAAGCCTGGGACTTGTGTGGAAACTGATAAATAAGGTTCCTTCCGAGAGCCTCCTTGTCTCCTGTATATTCTCCTGGCACTCCTCTCTCTCTCTCTCTCTCTCTCTCACTCTGTTAAGATTAAAGCAGACAGAAAACCTTCAGAGACCAGAGTGACTTAACCACCGAGACCCGACCGCTGTGGATGGCGAGCAGGGCTAAGGAAATATTTAATATAAAGTTGAAAGCAAAGTTCTGTGGAAGTGGCACTGAAGGCGCCTTTACTGCAGCCTGTAGATCCGATAGCGGCAATGGTTATATAACACATGGTACGCTTCTGTGGGCAAGGCATGACAAGTCAATACCACTAGCAGAGAATAAAGTAGATACGGTAACTGAATACAGCATTGTGCAGTATATATGCATTAGTGAGTATTAGATTCCTCATATGCATTGCATCAGTTGGAGAATGCATTGCAGAGACACGGCGTGGCTCGCTTTCTGTTTTCTTTGTCACAACCAAACGGACTGCAATGAATGGCATGACCGATCCTGACAGAAATGCAGCAGCGTTTGGCGTTTTCACTCCCTGCTGCTACGCTCATTCAGCTGTCACGCGTTCTGACTCACAGGTGACTCCGTGAATGTAAAATGCATGTGCTCCAGAGTAACGGTACACCCCCGTCACTTACTTTCTCTTTCTTTTATCCCTTCATGCGGCTGGCCCGATTTGCAATTTCATACTTCAAACCGAAATGAGACTTTGATTGCTATCGTGACTATAAAAAAAGAAGAAAAAGAAATTAGAAATTACTTTTTCTTATTTTTTTTTTATTATTGCCCTATTTTTGCCTAAAATAATGAGTTTGTGCCTAGTTGTTTTCCGGAGTTAAGTTCATATCTGTCTGCTTAGCTTTAGGGGCGCTGCTAGCTCCATTTTGTTTCCAGTGTTTGTGCAAAGTTAACTTTATATTCTTTGTCTTTAAAGAACATTAGAGTCCCAACAGCAACCGCACCTAAAGCATAAAAACACTGCTTTTGTTTGCACTGCACGCAAACAGTATAAACTGGGATAGAAATCACACGCAATTAGTAAGCAGTATGTAGTAGTTAGAGGAATTAGTGGGGAAGTATTTTCAAAGTAGTTATTTAACTTGCTTGTGCAGGTTAAATGTAGTTCCTTGACATTCTGTTCGTCTTCCTCATGCGCTAGAGGTCCTACGGTGAGCTGCCATTATAAATGATTATCTGTGCGTGCAGCTCGGTAATGCATTAAAAGGACTGAATCAAGCCCACTCACCTGGAAGCAATTCAGTCGGTACATTAAAGCACTTTACAGTAACCCGGAGAGCTATTGAGGAGATCAGGGGATAGGCATTAAAAACCTGTTTGACAAAGTTATGCTCTGAACACTGTGCAAATGTTTGACTCATTTTCATACAAGAGGACCATTTAGAAACATAATAATAGTCCATATTAATCGCTGACTATTACCATTCTGATATGTGGGCATGTAAAAATGCTTAAATCAATAGCTTTTCCAGACTGGAAAAGACTATGATGCTGATTATTCATCCGAGAAAAATGTCTGGGCTTGACATGTCAAAGCAGTCTTCATAACAAAGTTTGTGACTTGTTTCGCAAACATTATTTGATTTGTTTCTTTGTGTCTGTGCACCCAGAGAGAGTAGATGTGACGGGCCAGACAGTAAATGAGAAAATTGTATAATCATTTATGTTTTGTTTTCATCCCAGGCATAATTAGATTCATCTGTCACCGTCTGTGTGTTACTTTTTGATCTTTTGGCAGATGTGAATAAATCACCCAGAGATTTCAAGCAATCCTTTGCGGGTCTTATTTCACATTTACAGTGTACGTTGTAAGGGCTGGATGTTGACTACGGATGTTGTCATTGCTGGGACAATGTTCTTCTGGGAAACTCTCGGACTTTTGGACCTGGCATTCATTCATGTGGATGTTACTTGGACATGTAGCACCCACCTAGACCAGACCAGGCACCCCCACCCCATAGCAATGACACTCCTTGATGGCAGCAGCCATCCCCAGCAGGATGCAGCCTGACACAGACACACACACAAAAACTGTTTAGGAACAACTCAAAAAAACATGAAGAACAGCACAAGGTGTTGACCTGGCCTCCAAATTCACGAGTTCCCAAACTGATCAAGTATCTGTGGGATGATGCACAGAGGCCCCTCCCCTCAAAGGTCCCCCACTAACAACATTGCGTTGTCAGACACCACAGGACACCCTCAGAAGGTCCATGTCCATTCTCTGATGAGTCACAACTGTTTTGGAGGCATAAGGGAGACCTACACAATATTAGAAAGGTGGTCATAATGTTATGCCTGATCGGTGTATGTGTCCCTCATATTATTTTAAGAAATGATACCATGGATTATTGGTGCCACAAGCTAGACAGGCCTCAATGTCAAAGCATCGTTATCTTCACTCTTCAGTATATGCTCGTCTGTCAGAACTGTCCTGGCGTCCGCCCGAGCTCAGTGACCATCATGACAGGACACTCTAACGTGGGAGGATGGGTAACAGTTCCATAAAGTGATGCCTGTCGTTCAGCTGTGACTCCAACCATTTGATTTTAAGCTGACTTGAAAAGGGCAGCGGCGAATATAAAAAGATATGTCAGGCAGAACTGAGTCACTTCATCTAATTCTCCGGCTTTTCTCTCCTTTGTTGCTCTTCAAGGTACTTATTCGAAGCACACTGGATGAGTCACATCAATAGCCAGTCAACCTTTGTTGCCCCCAAGCAGCTAGCCCATACATAAATCCCCCAGTTGTTCTCATTTATTTCGTTCACAGGCGGGACGTATTGGATTATAGCAGAGTTGTTTCTTGTTATTTCCGCTAGTGGTTCATCAAAATTGTGAAATACACCTCACAACACCTGCATGGAAACCTTCTGATGGGTGCCTTAAAAGGTGCTTTCAGATCAAACGGTTCTGGGGATTGCCTGTGGGTGACTACTCACTGAGGAGCTCCCCTAAGAACTACATACCTACAAGGACTTTATTCTGTATTCTTTTTCATGCAACTTATAGGAAAGCTGTGACGAATCAGCCGGCAGGCATTTAGTATAACAACGTCACTTCTGCTTAATATACAACAATAAAGGCACAAAATACCCTGGAGTTCCCTGTTGGTCCAGTTCTCCAAGTTTTGTACCATTTTTCTGAGGAGCTACTGTCCACTCTGCTGACATTTTACCAATGTTTACACAGGACTTTTAAAATCACGGTTGCAGGTGCTTCATTTATGTGTTCAACTATTCAAAATACTATTTGTATGTTTGGACCAGTCATGGTACTTTTACATGATGTAGGATACAAATAAAGATATGGACTTCTAAGGACCACACTAGTCCACAGTTCTTGCAATGTAGCCGCAAGAAAAGGGAGGTTCTTCCTCCATAAGTTTAAAGAAAATGCTCATGGGCCTGAAAGCACCTGCAGTATAATCAGTGAATAGCAAAGAATATGTTAGTGAATAGAAAAAGGCATTTGCCTTGTCTCAAATTGCATATTCCTGTACTTACTCTCTTGAGTGCAGAATTGGGTCTACGCAGACAGGTAGAGTGGGTTGTTCACTGAATCAGAGGGTTAGTGGTTCAATCCAGTGCAAGTGCAAGATACTGGACCCCAAGTAGCTGTTGGCATTTGGTGTTTGAATGTCTGTGTGTTTGTGTGAATGAACGGGTATATGTGTCATTGTGACTGTAAAGCACTTTGAGTACCACCAGGTAGGAGAGCTGTATAAATACAACAAAATTTACTATATTCAATATCCTCCTCGAATGGCTTGCCCCCACTGGTATCTCCGACACCTGTCATGACTGGTTTAATTCATATCTTGTTCAGTTGAAACACTTTGGATCTCATTCCTCAACCATTACAAGAGGAGTCCCCCAGGGCTCTGTTCTGGGTCCCCTACTATTCATCATTTACCTTCTTCCTCTTGGCAACATTTTCCATAAATTCAAAGCACACTTTCACTCCTATGCAGATGACACCCAGCTCCACTTGTCGACAAATTCGACCTCCACTGTTCTTTCTGTTTGACTGAAAGTAAATCCTGGTTCTCCTGCAACTTCTTACAAATGAACAGCAGTAAAACAGAAGTCCTCCTTGTTGGCACTAAGTCCACACTAACCAAAAGTTGACAGATGCTCGTTAAACATCAATAACTCCACTGTGCTTCCTTCCCCTCAGGTGAGTGAGTCTAGGTCTCAAGAGTCTGGGTGTCATCCTTGACAGCACTTGATCACTAGAAGACCACATCAACAATGTCACTCGGTCCAGTTACTTCCACCTCTGCAATATTTATCGTCTTGTCCACGTCCTTGACACATCACGCATCGACAAGTTTAATTGCGCTCTTTTTGGTCTACCCTCCAAAGGTCTCCATAAACGTAAACTGTTCCAAAACGCTGCAGCTCATATTATAAGTCAAGCTCCTCCATAGACCCCATCACCCCAGTATTTCAACAGTTTCTCATAAAATCCTGTATTGAGTACATGATCCTGAGCCTTCACAACCAGGCTCCATTGTATCATTGTATCTGTCTGAACTTCTTCAATTATACAAACCCTCCCGTCCTGCACTGTCAGATCCTTCTCAGCCATCCAAGTTATTGCTCACCTGCCCGACTGTCCACTATGGGTTTGCGAGCTTTCAGTCGCTCAGCTTCATGCCTTTGAAACAGTCTCCCACCTGACATCCTTCAAATCCAGACTCCAAACACTCAAATCTTTTGAAAATAGCTTACCCCGTTTAAACTGTTTTCCCTTTAATCTCATTTCTACATACTTTTTAAATGTACTTTTATTTTTATTGCATGTTTCATGCATTACTATTTTTTTGTAAGGTGACCTTGAGATCTTTGAAAGATTCCCACAAATAAAATGTATTATTATTATTATTTTTTTTTTTTTTTAATTATATAATATATTGGTAGACATCTTGACTACAAAATGGAAGGGAAAGGAACAACAACCCATTTTCAAAGTTGTGAAAACAAGGGCAGAGGAAGAAGGTGCTGTTGGAACAACTGAAACAATTATGCAAATGTTTCGTTATATCACTTCTAGTGTTTATTTTTCATCTATCTTCTAGTTAGTGTTATTTCAGGTGCATACTATCAAAGAAAATGGGTGACACTCCAGAAACTGCTGCTCACGTTCACTCTGAGTGTACACAATGCTCATATTCATGTTCTTTAGTTGCAGGTTCACAGTGAACACATCCATTGACGTTCAACAGTTTGTGCATAATACTGGTTGGTAGATGCAATTGCATTTTGTTTTTTGAACAATTCAATGGGGCAATTGAAACTTTTCTCATGTGGAAAAGGGACTTTGAACATTTCTCCAATAATAGCATTTTTGCAGATGTGCACACCCTTTGCGTTCTTCTGTATTTTGTTGTGCAACACATGCTGTAGAGTACACAGTATAACACATACATTTTACACTGTGAAGTCAGTCTATATTAGTTATATCTGGCTCTCTAAACTGGTCAACCATTTAAATTCCTAAAAGTACAATAAATAATAGCTTGTGTTGCACTATATTACCTAATTTGAGCTTTTGGATAAAACCAGTGAAGACAAAAATAGTACTGTCAAAACTCATGTTGAATCATCAGAGTTTTCTCCTCAAAGCTTTTTTTTTCTTTAGTCAGAGATTCACCAGACGTTATGATGTGCTGTCAGACTAATAATTTTCCATCCAGTCATGTGGAAAAAAGTATCACTCAAAGGTGATAAAACTACATTGATTACAGATGTACTGGCAAGAAACTGACTTGATATGAACTTAGCTTTCTGTCAGTCATTATCGAATCACAATCCAAGTGAAACCACTGGTACTTTGAGGTGTCAATCACCATGACCCGCAGCATGGAAAGCTGAATGCTGATTCTATATGCTCACAGTCAACTATGTGCAACAGAGAAATGGTTACAATGTGTCTGAAAGAAAAAGCTCTTTCATTACGCCTTTGAAAAACAAAAGCATTTTAGCCACAGTGCTTTGCACGCAGTCCGACTTCAGTCCAGCTCCCTTTCATTAGATCTTCAAACTAGAATCTTTAGAGATTCCACAAGTACACTGAAACAAAAATAGCTCTAAAAGAATGGCTAATGTGGAAGAGATGGAACAGAGTAGTGGAGCATTTTGCTGTGTGGCGGAACAGTTTTCATCTCTGTCATCAAAGAGGTGTTTGTCATCGTCGGGTCTTTAAGTTTCACGACACACATCTCGCCATCGTCTCGAAGTACTGTACATGAAAGGGACTGCTCGGCTCACCTCCCGACAGGCACCCTCTCAGTCCCACTTTCTTTCTGTCTCAATCTCTCCCTCTTTCAAGCGCGGAGAGGCAGCGTCTTAGAGGAACATTAGGGACTCTGTGGGCTTTGTCTGGGCGGAGGCCTCCTCCCCCGTTTCATCTGCGGGTTTAGAAGCTTCGATTCCAGCGCTGACTGACTTCAATTTCTCATCGTACCAAACGACGGGTCTCCAGTGTCCGTCGCTCTGCTTTATTATGAGGCTGAGCAAGCAACACTGGAGCTAAACGTACACTATAGGTTTTAATTCTGCAGGCTTGCAAATGCAGCAGTGATGACCGTAGTATGGATGAAACGCGGGAGAGAGGATGGATGGGGAAATTGCTAAAAACAATTAAAGTTGATGGTGAGTATGCAGTTATGTGCAGTGTAAACGTCATTGTTGGAGCATTCAAGTATGAAAAAACTGCATAAAAGACCACAAATCATAAATATATGTATATATACATTTTTACCGTAGATATGTTTGATGTGGTCAATCCCCTGTCTATAACTGAAATGTGATGTTTGCGAAAGTCAGAAGACCCCCTCAGATGGAGCTGCTAGGTTCTGTCGCACCTACAGTGGCGTATATAAACTGCCGGGCCAAAAAAAAAAAATGACAGCATGCATTCGCTGTGGCATTGTTTCCATAAGCTTCTGCAATGTCACAAGATGATAGGAGAGTCTGACCACTGCACAAAGCCTTCTCCAGCACATCCCAAAGATTCTCAGTGGGATTAAAGTCTGGACTCTGTGGTGGCCAAACCATGTGTGAAAATGATGTCTCATGCTCCCTGAACCATTCTTTCACAATCTGAGCCCCATGAATCCTGACATTGTCATCTTGGAATATGCCCGTGAACATCAGGGAAGAAAAAATCCATTGATGGAATAACCTGGTCGTTCAGTATATTCAGGTAGTCAGCTGACCTCATTCTTTGGACAACATAATGTTGCTGAACCGAGACCTGAGCAACTGCAGCAACCCCAGATCATAGCACTGCCCCCACAGGCTTGTACAGTAGACACTAGGCATGATGGGTGCATCACTTCATCTGCCTCTCTTCTTACCCTGATGGTTCTCCATCAGCGTTGGACAGTCCTTAACCCAGTTTTAGTAGTTTCTTCAATCTCCTTAGATGTTTTCTCTGCTTGATGCATGCCAATGATTTGACCCTTCTCAAACAGACTAACATCTTTTCCACGACCACAGGATGTGTCTTTAGACATGGTTGTTTAAGAAATGAGAAGCTACTCATTGCATCAGTTGGGGTTAAATAACTTGTTGCCAGCTGAAAGATAATCACCCATGCAGTAATTATCCAATAGGAGGCTCGGACCTATTTGCTTAGTTAAATCCAAGTGGCAACTTTGCAGGTGGCAGAATCCTGAATGCTGGCGGCCTGGGATGAATGAAGTACTTGGGAGTACTGTTACTGGTAGGTGATATAGTCTCCACACTTTAGAGTCCTCTGTATAATTACACTTAAGACTCTAACTTGTGTTTTTGACACTTCTATATGCTAATGTGCGCTAACAGCTCTGTACTGGTGTGCACATTTTTCCATTTAGAGGCCATCACATGTAAATCCTTTAAATGTTTTATTTCAAGGATGAGTTATTTTAAAGGTTTAAACCGTATTTGCCAACATATCCTGATGTTGAGTCGGGAGGTATCGATGTGAGAAATGATGGGATGAATGAAAAATGACCTGGACCTGATCACAAACCACTGAAACGTGATGCACGTGACCACACCTTTGGTACTAAAGTGCAGTCCTTGAAAAGAAAAGCCTGAGGGAAACCACTGGGACAGTGTGACAGCCCATCAACGGATAATATCAGAAGGATTTATGCCATCAGACCATATTATGAATGACACTGAGCAACAGCAGGTTCCCCTAAGAGAGGAACCAGAAAGTGACGATGCAGCTGATGCACCCGTCCTGCAAACAACCCTGGACAGTCTTAAATGTTGTATCCGCCAAAAAAAAAAAAAAAAAAACGAGGTCATAAGGTCCGGACCTGACATGAGAGATGTGCTCCGAGCGACAGAGATGAATCACTGGCTTCCACTGCGTTGATGCGAGGCAGTGTTTTGTGTTGCTAGACCACGAAAAGCAGTCAGTCAATACGAGCAGGTAAGAGAAGCACGCAAAGAAATCAATAGAGAGACAGAAAACTGAAGACAAAGCTGTCACATGTCCAACGAGGCGCATCCACTGTTGCGTTATTTAGAGCTGCAATCTAACAACAACAACAACAACAAAACGGTTCAGGTTGTCTCATCTGGAGGAGGAAGGAAACACCCCTCCCAGCTCTGGAGTTCTGATGATAACGGAGAGCCTTCACCATTATCACCCCACGACTCTATTTATGCAAATCTCCCTCCTATCCCTTCCCTTCTTGTGACGCCTGGCCCCGCGCTGCAGGAGTCTGAATCTGAGAGGCAGCTGGCAGTTTTACACCCAAAAATAAAAATAAAAAAATCTCCACCAATTAAGAATTCCTCACAATCTGTGCTCGTTCCGCTGATTACGGGCATTATCGCTGCGGTAAGTGTGGTTTTGAGAAACGAGAGGAGGGCTCGGGGAAACTCACACCATAAGGCTTCACGGAGCATAAGTATGATTTTAATTACAGTTTTTTTTTTTTTTTTTTATCGCAGTGCAATCACAGAACGGCCCCGGAGCTTTTTCGTCTGTTGACTTGACAGCTTAACTGCTTTCTTATTTGATGCGCAGCTCCTGGGTAAAGACCGGCCGAAGCAGACATCACCATTGATAAGGACCGAGGTTTGACTGGCTTTTCAAATGTCCTCGGGGAGAAGCGGCTGATGAACTCTCCATCTGGACCACCCACTTCCTATTGAGACCAGGCCACCTCCAGGGTCTCCATTAAATTCATTCCTGACCTTCACCTTCTTGTCACTTTGATAACTGTCATCTTTTAAATCAACCCAATTAAAGGTGGCAGTTTGCTTTATCTGCTGATCACAGCTGGAATACCTCAATGTTCATCTTATATTAAAAAAAAAATAAAAATAAAAAAAAAACTGGGGTTAAAATCAATCAACGATTTAGAGGCGTGGTTGCGTGGTTAAGCAAAAAAAAAAAAAAACTTGTTAACCTCTTAACCCTCCTTCACACCGAGGAAGGGGATCGTCTAAACGCACTGGTGCACCAGCAGCTTACACAGCCAGAATTAATTGAAAGCAAGAGAATTTAGGAGCGAGACGCACACGCGCGCAGAGACGCGCGGGTGTAGACACGATCCATGTATCAATACGCGCGGCTGTTAGGTAACACCGAGAGAGAGAGACGATGTCAGGATTGATAGGCGCGGAGATTTTACCGAGTTTTTTTTTTTATTTATTTATTTTTTATGTGATCTGATTGAAAAATAACAAAGATCGCCCCGCACATTAAAGTTTAAATCATCAGCGGACTCTGGTATCCAGCCTGATTTGGACGCGATCAAATGTGCGCCAGTGAGAAAAAGGCGCACGAAATAATAAGAATAACTCCACAAACGCCAAAATGCGAGGCGCTGCGCACATTAACAGGCGCACCCCGTCGTTTGAGATAAAACAAATGCACAATTGGTGAAGTTAAAACGAGAACTTTACCTGTACCTGCGGATCGAAGCGAGCGAGTCATTCATTCATGTCAGCGCATCCTGGAAATGTAAGAGTCCGTAATGTTAAGAGTTTTGTTTTCTTTTTTCTGTCTTCAGTTCAGCGACGCAGCCGCCGCGGCTTCCATCCAGTTTTAAAAGACGGCACCTGCTGATACGTGCGCGCATATGCCCGCACAAACAACCGGTTGTGCTCTGTCAGCGGATTCCCATTAAACCACTATGGGCTGGACGCGCCGCTGCGCAATGACGCACGCCATGGAGTCGCAGCTGATTTGGATTCTCCAAAGCTGCTCGGGATGAGTCCCATTGTGCTTTCTGCTGCGCCTTCCACTGCAATACGAGGAGGGGAACGACAATTCTCACCACAGATAAACCCGTGGAGGTTTTTCATTTGTCTTTTATCTGTCTTCGGCGTTGGACAAAGATTTAATCCAAGGGGAATTTGGTGCACATTTGTTCCAAATCAAGTCGCCTTCAAATCAAAGAGATAATTGCTAAATAATGGAATTTATCTGGACACATATGCACAACTGTGTTATCACTGCATCCCTATTTTGGTACTGTGAAGAAATCAAGTGACTCTAATCGTGTCAGTCCATGTTTAATGCTTCACAGCAGCACTTAGAGCTATTATACATTATAATCAGCATCACTCAACGAAAACCAAATGTTTGCTTTCAAATCTATTACAGAAAGCTCACAGGCTACAAGTTAGAGTCGGGGACTTTGTGCCAAGGTGTTGGTCTTTGATGGATGGAGCTCGACAGCCATTCCCCAGGCCTCCCCTCCTCGTCTCTGCGTGGGTGCACCGGGAACTCTTCCATCCAGATCGCCCCAAGGGGAGTGAGGGGCGGTCAGTCAGGCAGCAGCTGATCTGATCTTTGCGCACATGTGTGTGTATGTGTGTGTGTGTGCCACGACTGCCGGAGCGTAGCAGCTGTAAAAGCCACCATCCAAGAGGGAGAAGGTTAAGCTCCTCTAACGTCCCTTCAGCTGAAGAGCGTTTAAACAGGAGGTTGAATGCCTTCCATGCGCGGTTGTATTAACTTCCACCATGAGGAAGACTGCTCTGAGGCTGACCCTGACCTCTGACCTCAGTGTGAGGGGGGAATCTCTATCTGGATCGTCAAAGCTAAACTATTATGCAGTATTTTAAAGAAATTGAGTCCAAGAATAGGACACTGGGAAAAAAAATAATCTGATCCAGTGTGGTTTTCCAAGATTATGATAATCAGTTAAATCCATGAGACATCAAAGGTTGGAGGACAGAAGAGCTGACATTTGAGAAACCTCATTCACACATAAGTTGCCAGGGCGCGCTGCAAATCCAAAAGGTCAACGTGATGCAACCTGGTGGCTCGTACTCTTTGAATTTGACGCCTTTAGATTTGGCCCAGGCCAGCGGTCTCGCCACGTGTCACCGTCTCCACCATCCGATGTTTCTTTCTCCCTTTGAGTCTGATAAATTTTTAAAAAAAAAGAGAAAAAGACTGCACTAGTAGCTCTGCGATAGACTGGCGACCTGTCCTGGGTAAAAAAACAACATCCTCGTTGTTGAAAAATCACTGACACACACAGTTATTGATTCTTTTAAGAGGTCATGAGCTCAAAATGTTCGGGGTCAGTGTCTTAGGATAATAAGACATCATCCTCTTAGTCATGTGACTGGTCATGTGACTCTCTCTGTGCTGCATTCACCCATCAGCAAACTAATTAAAGACATGTCTGACTAACATGACAAACCTGTCCGTTTGTGTTTTCTCTCTAGAACGCGGCATAAATGACTACACTTGCCCTCTCTTGCTGTCCTTGCATGCCGCGTCACACGCCTAATATCTTTTGAATATCCTTGAAGTTCCACCAGCTGCCCTCCTGCTGTAATTTTTATTATTTTTTTATGCATGGGAAGAGCGGGAAACAGGTGAGGACCTGAAGGCCGCCCTGCTCCCAGCCACGGATCCTTCCCCCCGTATTTCTCTCTGTCACATATGAATCCTGTCCACCTGAGCCCTCATTTCATCCGCCGCCGCCACCGCCGCCACCGCCGCCGCTCTCAACAGAGCTGGCGGAGCGTGATTTATGTGCGCTGAGTCCCACCACTTAGAGCTGGGTCATCAGAAAAGGGCCGGATTAAAGGTGCAGCCCGACAAGCAAAGCTTTTATGCATTTGCCCAAAGATGTGGAGCTCAAAAGGTCAAGTGTGCGATGCATTATTCATACAGAGCGAGTTACTGTGTACGTGGATCAGATGAAGGTTTTAATTTTTCTGTGTGGCAGCGAAGTAAGTCTCCGGCAGCACGAGGCAGACACCGCTTGTCTCGCCTGCAGCTTGTCCGTTCATCTTACGGTTGCAATAGATATAGTGCAGGTTTTCCCGGTGGCATATTATTATTGTTATCATGCATAATGCAACGTTCCAACAACTACGAGATTTACGTGTTCACAATGCATCTATTCGAAAGGGGAAGATTCGGAGTCAGCCGCAAGGTGACCCCAGCGTTCCCAACTGGGAGAGGGATTCAGGTGTTAAGCATCCTTCACAATTGACAGGCACAGGGGGGTTCACTGGAGATGGTCCCATGAAATCTACCCTTGACCTATGACCTATGATCGATGTCTAGAATATAAGGCAACAACTTCTCTACTGTTAAACATGTATTAATGTAACGGTAAACATTTCTCTAATGTGAGCAGCGTGGACTATGGCGGTGAATAATCACTTGAATGAAGAATATAAAAAGTCAAATATATACACGGATCAAGCATAACATTATGACCAGTATTGTGTAGGTCTCCCTTGTGCCTCCAAACCAGCTGTGACTCATCAGAGAATGGACATGGGCCTTCTGATGGTGTCCTGTGGTGTCTGGCAACAGGAAGTTGTGAGTGGAGGGGCCTTTGAGGGGAGGGGCCTCTGTGGATCATCCCACAGATACTTGATCCGTTTGGGATCTAGTGAATTTGGAGGCCAGGTCAACACCTTGTGCTGTTCTTCATGTTTTTTTTTTTTAGTTGTTCCTAAATCGTTTTTGTGTGTGTGCCTGTGTCAGGCTGCATCCTGCTGGGGATGGCTGCTGCCATCAAGGAGTGTCATTGCTATGGGGTGGGGGTGCCTGGTCTGATCTAGGTGGGTGCTACATGTCTAAGTAACATCCACATGAACGCCAGGTCCAAAAGCTGGATTGTCACAAGGTGGTCAGTGTTATTCACTTCTCCTGTAAGTGGTCATAATGTTATGCCTAATGGGTGTATAATTGCTCTTTACAGGTCAATAAATCACCAAGTTGAATTCTCAGAAATGGAGAAAACACCTGTAGATAGACAATATATTCATTTAGCCGTCTACTTTCCCAACCCTGTTGAGTACGGTATGTTTTCCTCTCCAAAACAGAGAGTTAAACTGTAAGTAGCACGATAAAATAGTGTGTTTTGCTCTAACACGCGTTACATGTCCTGGTTTTAATGTTGTGGCTGACCGGTGTATAATTCGCCTCATTTACCTGCCTATCCGTCAGTGACCCATTGGTCACACAGTCTTATTCAAGCTCCCTCTAATCGGCAGCACAAATAAGCCACCGCATTAAACCGTAACTGCACCCAGTTCATTACACGCCTAACGCTCGGCTTGCACCTGTGAAACGAAAATCAAAACCATCGACTGGAAGCACGCCGCCCAGACGTCCTCTGGGCTAAAGCGTAGATGGATCTTTAGAAACACGTAACGGTAGAATACCACTCAGGCTTTTTCCATATAGTCATTACGCGGTGGATCTCGGCGAAGCCTCGCGCTCTTATACTGCAGTTATGTCCTGCTGCACGGGAGCTCCTCTGCACCCTCATTAGACAGATGCTGTTGCCAGAGGGGACTGTGGTATCTGGGGTAAACTGTCAGTGGCGTCCTTGCTTTTCTTTTCACAGGAGCAGATGTCAAAGGGAGCGAAACTGCCTCGTCATTCCACCTGAGGTTTCCCATCCTTTCATTTTCCTGGTGTGTTCGTATTAAATTGTGTTTTTTTTGTGTGTGTGTGAGAGAGTGTTTCCTGACAATGGCAGCGCGAAGACCGGATTAGCTCCGCGTACAAGGCAGAATTACGTGTCACAAAACAGCCTTGCTAGGTTAATGAATAAATCAACATATGCATGGTGCAATGGTGTGTCATAAGCAGCAGAGAAAGTAATTATGGAGCTAAAAAATGGTGTCACTTTGTGGCTAAGTAATGTTACCCAGTGCACGGCATTTACTCGGCATAGCCAGGAGGGATGTCGGGTCATTAAAAGTATGTGCACCAAGTGTTTTACTTGCTTTTTTTTTTTTTTTCACGGCAATAAGAAGGAGATCATTTTTGTAAAAACTTACTCAAAGGCACATCCAATTTAAGCGTCTGCAGAGCAGGTGGAAGCACATCAAGTATAATTGGTTCCTGCAACACATTTTTTCTTGCTGTTTTCTCCCCCTTCTCCCTCCCTGCGACATTCAGCATCTCTCACTCCTCTTTGTAAATATTTTCCCCATTTGATCCCTTCGCTCGTGCAAACCCTCTATCTCCGTCTCTTTGTTTTACTTGCGTGCCCGCACATACCCCCGGAAAAGCCTGCCGCTGCTCGCTGGGCGGAAAAGAAAAGAGAATCCGGGCATGTTCACACTCAAATTTGAGTAGATGCTGCTAACAGACAGATCTCTTTAAATCAGAAAAAAAAAGACTGTTAAACTGTACATCACCTGTCACTTTGTTCATTTGACTGATTTTACGTTATCTTCCGTCAAAACCTTTCATCATATTTTAGCGCTTTAGCTTGACATCTGGAACCATCTTTTACCTCGCACAGACTGAGGTAAACAAAAGGCTATGGCAGGAGATGAGAACAGCCAACATTATTATACTAAAAAGTCCTTCCGTGAATCATCTGGAGACCACTTAGAGTTCCTGCAGTTTGATTTTCTCTGCTCTGAACCGTTGTTGTATTTGTTGTAATAAAAAAAACCACAAGCACTCACGAGTATTGTGAGAGTTAGTGACTTGTCCCTGCGGATAAGAGATTTTGTCCCAGCTGACGTGCCAGAGCAAATGTAATTCCGGCTGATGCAATTCCACTCGAGGATTATAGATTTCTCTGGTGTTCACACTGGTTAAGAATGCACTGAAACTGAACCTGGTCCAACAATGCCTCACTGTCTCATCGTCAAACGTACTCTCAACATCATGTCAGATTTAAATGCTGCCGTTTCCTGCAGCTTGTTCACCTTAAACCGGCGACTTGAGTTGATACACTGATCAGCCACAACATTAAAACCACCTGTGTCAACTCAATGTTCTGCTGGGAAACTTGGCCCCAGGCCACGTAGACCCAGACTCATGCAGAAAAGTGAAAATGTGCACACAAACTTGTTTTGTTCCCTTTACATCAACTAAAATAAACTGAACAACTTTCAGCATTCTGCACATGTGTGACACCTGCAGGCTCGCCTCGACCTGGCCTCGGGCCGAATAATGCAACAGGCAGTGGCGCATTACCTCATAATGCAATCCGAAGCAAAAACCTTGTATTAGTTCTAAAACTTTCCAATTAGTTGGGACAGTCGGGACAGGTCAAGTCGGCGAGGCTGCGGGTTGCGCTTCTTTTGTTGTATGAGGTCACATTATATGGAAAGGTGGCACGACACAGACAGACAACAACCCATCACTGCGGTTAACTGCCGAAACAAATTGCTGTGCGGCAGCCTGTTGTTATTCTGACCCTATCTGACCTGTTTGGTTTCGGCAACGGCGCCTAGCCTGTGTGCGGCTGAGCGGGTCTCTCGGTGCCGTCTCATTGTTTATCTCAGCAGCTGCAATCTCTTAAAAAACTGAGAGCATGCTGCATATGCCTGAAACCCATCAACAAGTCGAGATAATTAATGCACCAAACTTTCGTGCGCCAACTAGAAACAAAATTTACATTCACAGAAGAACATGTGCAACCTTCAGTCGCTAAGAATAGAGTTATTTACGCTTAAACCCTGAACCGCCCTGCTCGGCTGTAATATTCATTTTCTTAGCTCAGAAATATTCAGCTCCTTTTTTCCGATGCAGCAGGAAGAGACGCAGGTTTTTATTTTTTTTATTGTTGTTGGCAGCTTATTGTTTACCTCTGGGCTCTTTCACCTTGAGCTGAGTTACCAGGAGACGCCGCGTGGTTGATTTGCACCCCGACGAAATAATGTATGCAGCTGTGAGCCGGTGGTCCCGCAGTCTTTGTTTCCTCTTTCTACACTTTTTTGGACTAACCTAAAAAAAATATGAGCGGTGAAACTGGAGAGAAGAGACAGATGGGGTGGAAGTAAATAGACTCGCAACGAGGTGCCAGCTCCGTTCTGTCGCACAAATTTCAAGGAAGCGCCAGAATTTGCTCAAATGCAAATGTTGACCAAACTGTAGTGCGGGTACAGCAAACTGAAAGCGTCCCGTTTGAGCTGATGCTGACTCGTCCTGCTGCGGTTTGTGCTTTGCTGGCGGTGTTTGGAGTATTTAGAGTATTTATCCGGTCTATTTATTATCAGAGCTGGGATACGTTGTTTAAAAGCATCTACATATCCTCTTCACCGATTGATATCCCCCCGCGGAGATCAGCGCAGAGGATATTCAGAATGTTGCCATGGAAACAAAATTGTACATTTGCCTGGCTGCGTTGTAGCGCTTAACAGGTCTATTTGTCAAACAAACCAAGCACACTGGCAGTACACTAGCTAATATTGTTCCAGTTTGATTTTATTTTATTTCCCCGTGAGCAGAAATCAGCCTCATTCAGGATGGCACACAGCATAACGTATTCACGTGCATGTTCACACATTGAAGTCGTACCAACAAAATCAAATAACACAGAGTGTTCTTATACTCTTGCGACCCAGTCCCGCTGGGTCCATAACGCAAGAGCTGGTAAGGAATGTTCTTAAGGAGGCCTCTGCAGGATGCAGTTTTTTTTTTTTTTTAGGACGACTTTTTTAGCCGCTCCACCGTCGTTCCATCTCTCGGAGCAACATTCACTATCAGCCCAGGGAGCTGTTTTGAAAATGCAAATGCACTGTTTTGCAGGATTGTGTGTGTGAATGTTTTCAAGTCAAGATACTATCTCTTAAGTTCTAATTTTACAGCGCAGGGTGCATTCACAAATGTAGATGCATTCATTGTAGACAAAACTAAGAAAGATGTTGTTTACTGTATTCTCCCATTAATTAGCAGAGACAGTGTGATGCTATGTCTATGTCTATTGTAGTTATCTATACACCGATCAGGCATAACATTATGACATTTAGAGGCACAGGGAGACCTACATTGTGTAGGTCTCCCTGTGCCTCCAAAACAGTTCATCAGAGAATGGACATGGGCCTTCTGAAGGTGTCCTGTGGTGTCTGGCAACAGAATGTTGTTAGTGGGGGGGCTTTGAGGGGAGGGGCCTCTGTGGATCATCCCACAGATACTTGATCAGTTTAGGATTTAGTGAATTTAGAGGCCAGGTCAACACCTTGTGCTGTTCTTCAATGTCATTGCTATGGGGTGGGGGTGCCTGGTCTGGTGTAGGTGGGTGCTACATGTCTAAGTAACAAAGGTTTTTGTCACATCCATAAATGGTCTACAGAAAAGTGGACAGTACAGTAATTATACTTGTTTATAAATGTGGACAAATCCTTGCAGTTTAATACAGAGCAATCATGTGTAAAAAGTGCTCACAGCAGCCTTTATTTACAATTAAATGCTTACAGTAGTGTTGTGTGATGTAATGTATCATAATAATACAATTTATAAAATTAATTTTCACTGGTTTCAAAGCCTTCATAGTTAATAATAAAAAAATAGACTACATTTAAACGTAAAAGGAACATTTATAACCTGGGAGAAGAAATATTGTGCACCAACTAGAAACAAATATTTGACATGCATTTTATTTTATTTTTTTAAATATATATATAAAACAAAGTTATTTTCACAGTTTATTCTCTTCATGTGGTTTTTGCCTTTTTTCAAGAAAGGGTTGACGAGCTCAGTGGGAGATGAAAAACCTTTTCCAACAAAGTTCTGTTTCAACTTCTGGCTTCAATAATAAGAGGACGCACTCCCATTTATCCAAAGGTTCTCACATATATCAGTGTCCTCATGCACACGCTCTCATTGTTGTTGCTCGCAGGCAACTCAAATCATTTGCATGGCCCTAAAACTTTATTATGACTACTTGTACTCAGATCCTGAGCACAGACTGTATATTAAAGATGGACGAAGGGCCAAAACAAGTAGAGCTCCCCCTTGTGGCTGGCTGCAGTACAGATCATAAGCTCCACCCCCTCCATGTTAGTGGACGGGACTTGGGCCAAACTAACACTCAAGTACACGCAAAATAATTTTTCTTTTTTCAAAGATGGTTTCTGTCATTTTAGGTAGTTAATAAAATGCTGATGCATTTTCAAGTGTCCACTTTTCTTATAAGTTCTGTGTTAGTTAGTTATTTGAGAAACGTGTCATGACATCATGATGACTACCAGTTGCCATGACAACTGATCTGTGAAGCGGCCCCTCTAGGACTGTGAGAGTAGGAAAGAAACAGATAAAAATATAAGTACAGTGAATAATCCAACATTTCCTTGTAACTGGTGGAGGTAGAGCAGAGTGTAGTATTAATTAAACATGAAACGTGAGTGAGTCTAGAAGAAGTGTGGTCCCACTCTCGGACAGTACTGATCAGACCCTGGCTCCAAACTCTCAAGACGACGCTGCCTGTATCCCTGGAATTCTAGCATCAGTTTGACCAATGGAAGGAAGCGGGGTCGTGTTGTCCATATTCTGTACAGTCTATGCTGGTGAGTGATCTGATCACAGGTGGGCAGCTAAGTACAGATGTGAACACAAAATGCATTAAGATGCACTGATGCACAATCACTCAGACCCCATTTGGAGGTGGTCTAGGCCGTATTTGACCACATTCTTTCACAGTGTCGACACACAATGCATTCTAACGGACCGCCTACTCAGCTGACATCCTCTGCATCCATCTTACATACATACACACAAGAAACAACACTGTTTACCAGTGGTTCTACAACAGAGGTAGCCATTATGATGGATGGTTTTAAGACTGTGTGTCTGGAGACGCATGTTGAGGGGCATTTTAATGACACATACTATGAGCAGACCACTTTTGATTGGATCAAGACACACGTTAATGGGTCAACCACATCTGAAAAGGGTCCATGGAACAGAACCTATCAACACATGGCGGAATTTCAATCCATCTGTCAATGCAACCTTGCAGTCCTCAAGGGTCGTGTGCCCATTGGTTCTCTGCAGGCAGGGAGGCCAGTTAAAGCTGAATGAATCGGCTAAGTAACTCAGCAGCCTTCAAAATGTAAGGACGGGGTGGTGTTCCATCTTAATATCCAAAATCCACCTGTACATTAAGGCAGAGTTGGACTGGACAGTTTCATCTTATATTTGCTAGCCACTCCCACTGAAAAATAAAGAATAATACATACACTTTGGCATCTTAAAAATATTAATGTTGTCCGCCATGGCTTTGTAACCGTGTCTGATGTGTCTGGTTGCTCAAGGTGGCTAGTGTTCACATGCTAATGTTAACTTTAGGTAAGTACTACAGGTTACGCAGAAGGTTTGCTTACTTTAATAAGTAATGATTTCTCATTATCCCATAAATGTCACTTTAAGCCAGTGTGATTAATAAAATTAGGTCTTTACCCATGAGTCGAGCGAGGCGAAGACTAAATTTTCATGAATGCTAATATAAGTGATCGTCTATCTACATTAGCACTGCAATGGACCAATGAGGTCTCCAGGGCTCCCGGAGAAGTTCTGGGACTGGGGAACCTTAAAGGAAATAAGTCACTAAAGAGAAAAAGTAGATGACTCAGACGCTGAGAAAATTAAAGAGCTTAATAGTATTGATACAAGAGCAATTAAAAGGACCGGAGTGTAACGGATGAGTACTTTGGCATTGACTGATGGGTGATAGATAATGATGGATGATGTTGCCGCTAAACTAGAAGTATTTACACGGCTCTCCGCAGTCTGCTTCATCCGCGTTAGGGGACTTTCTGCTCCATATTTTTCATGGCCCGTAATTAGGGCATGCTTTTGCATAAAGTGTCACCATGAGGGAGAATCCATCATACTGTCTATGTCGCTGCTGTCAACACAAACACATCATGTCACGGACGGGAAAGCTGAGAAACACACAAACTGTACTGTTTATAGTGCTGTCGCTGTCATATTCACATGCAGATAAAGCCATGTACTGTACTGAGGTGTACACATATGTCATATTTACTAAATATAGTCCAGTAATGCGTCTTAAACATAGATTTTGATCTGTGAATTGCATATGGGCTGACGCATATGTCAATAATGACTCACAAGCTTGCCTAGCACACGACGACAAATAAATAGCTGATAACCTCAAGGCTATCAGAATGTACTCCTTCTCCATAGTGCACCAAATAAAGCCTATTTGTAGTTGCCTTTCAAAGCGGCTAAAAATGTTCAAAGTTACCTAAAAATAGGTTGTGAAAAAGATAAATATGCTCAAAGCAAATGTGAACAATTAAAGTCTCGTCGAGCCTCTTGGCTTTAATAAGGGAGGCGTCAACTCCGTGCATGTATGTGTGTCTCTCTGTGTAGGCGAGGAAAGGAAGGGAAGATTTACAGGGACACGATTCTAGGAAGGCAATTGTCTATATGTCTGTGAAGGATGATTAATAGCCCACAGGTTTATGGAATGAGCGGAAGAGAGTCTTTGTCGAGCGTATCTCTGTGGCCTCGGAGGTAATTACGGAACACGTACAACAGGCATCAATAGACTCCCCGTCAGCTCCTCATAATATAAAACAATATAGTATTTTATTTGCAAATGAGAATTCCACACTAGACCGGGAATCAGTTATATGTAGATTAAAGTGATCCATGACCACTGACAATTACAGACTTTTATTTCTTGCAGACAATAGCCGTTCAGTGTAGGTTTATATATAAAGACTTCAGCCCATTGTCTTAAAATAATGCCTGTCGGACTTCTCAGCTAAACACGTAAAGACTCCTAAAATGTGAAGAAGATAAATGAATCAGTTTCGCAGCAAAGCCTACTCAGTGGATTTCCCACCTTTTGTCTCCTTTTTATACGACAGTTCCAATTACGAAGATGATGAATTTAACTAACTGCTTATTTACGTTGTCGTAATGATTTTTAAGTCAGCAGATTTACGAGAAAACTGAAAAACTCAGTCAAGTGATTTGAAAAATTCCAGTTCTGTATCTGCTTAGAGAGACAAACATATTGTTTTTCTAAATTTGACAGACATAGCCTCTGCAGCACCTTTCCCTGTAATACAATGGGAAGGGATTAAGGAGGTGATCCTGTTTAGAGCACTGCAAACTCAACAGCTCATCCCAAATTGTAAGCCTGGAGACAGAGTAGTAGTAGTGTATTTGCAGAGCAACAAAAGAAATATAAAAAATAAAAGCAATAAAAAGGAAGTCAAATGCTGGCTGCATGCATGCCCTCAGTTGCATGGGTGTAGACCCATAAACCTAGGTTCTTAGGTAACCCTAGGGTTACGAGTCTACAACCATACTACCAAAGAACCGTAGACCCGTAACCCTAGGGTTACCTAAGAACCTAGGATTACAGGTCTACAGGGGAGCTTGGGGGAGCTGTGGAGTAGAGGTTAGTGTCCATGGCTGCGGTGCCTTGAGCAAGCACTTGGGCCTTGGGCGCAGTCTGCCTAGAGGCTGCAGCCCACTGCTCCAACTGTACACACTACTGTGTGAACGAATGGATGGGTCAAACAGCAGGAACATAATTTCCCCTTGGGTATCAATACAGTATAAATTATATATTATTATTTTTATTATACTACTGTGGACCTAGGTTAACCCTAGGGTTACAGGTCTGCAGCCATACTACCAAAGAACCGTAGACCCGTAACCCTAGGGTTACCTAAGAACCTAGGGTTACAAGTCTACAGGGGAGCTTGGGGGAGCTGTGGAGTAGAGGTTAGTGTCCATGGCTGCGGTGCCTTGAGCAAGCACCTAACCCCCAACTTTCTCCCCGGGCGCAGTCTGCCTAGAGGCTGCAGCCCACTGCTCCAACTGTACACACTACTGTGTGAACGAATGGATGGGTCAAACAACAGGAACATAATTTCCCCTTGGGTATCAATACAGTATAAATTATTATTATTATTATACTACTGTGGACCTAGGTTAACCCTAGGGTTACAGATCTACAGCCATACTACCAAAGAACCGTAGATCCATAACCCTCTGTACAAGCCATTTTCTCACTGTCCCAGTTCTAGCTTGTTTAAAATTTTAGGTCACACAGTAGCTTCTTGCTTTGACTTCAGACCTTACCACCCTTCTATGGATACCAAAGGTACCAGGTAAGCTAAGCAGAATACAAGTCACAGCAGGCCATAGATATATTTGTGTATACTTAAACTAGCACCTTTTACCTAATCAGTTATCCGAATAGCAAAATTTGTGACTCATTCAGAGGTGAAGGCTATGCTGATTGATAGTCAGCTTTCCTTAACATCACATTGAAATTTTATCATCAAGAAACCCAAGAGCTCACGAACAAAAGAGAACAAAACCTACAGCTGACTACAATCAAACACTGTGTAGATCTAGTGAGCAGCGCTCTTATCGCCTAGGGTCATCTACAAGGGTCTTCTGAGATGAAGAAACACTCTGTATTCTATACCGCCAGCTTCAGAGACTGTCTTTATGAACCAAAGAGCATGCAATAGGCAAAAAGATCTGTAAGCAAGTGAATTCTAAAGGAGGTTGGAGCCGTACGTGGCCTCATGCTGACCTACGCTATATTATGCACCTCGAGCGCGTTTAATAACAGCCTGCACGCTGCGCATAACATCTTAATCGGAGAAAGCAGAGCAAACCAGCAAATAGGCAGATTTGTAAAACAGCTTACCATAGCAGTATAGTATTAATGTATCAAGTACGGTATTTTCATACTTCAAAAACCATTTTGTCCTCTAAATTTACCTCTTAATTACACGTTCAGGGGATTCAAGGCCAAGTTTAGAAACATGCTTAAGGATAGGGTAAATTATCATCAGATCATCCGAGTGCTACGATGTCAGGTGGTAATTTTGTGTTGGGTGACAGTACTTTCTGCGTCCGTACCGCTGCTGAGCGAGTACCGTTTGCTGCAGGATTACAGCTAATGTTAAGCTGAGTGACAGAGTAACTAATTAGTTCTTTGCCCCGTGGCTTCACGAGGGATTTTTTTTTGCCTGTCTGCTGTCCAGAAATAAATAATTTCATCAAACCTGAAACTTGCTGCTCACATTTCAGTAGCAATGATAATCAATGTGATATAAATATAACTAACTCCTAGGCTGGTAAAATAACTTCCAGTTGATTTAACTATTTCCTGACCAGTAAAGATTGAGCAAAATCTGCTAAAATGAAGGCTGTAACTAAAATGACGTCAGGCTTGTCCGGAGTGTCTTCATAATATAAGCCACATGAATCCTCCGTTGACGCACTGAATGGAAACCTTGATCAGCATTTGCTATGGCTGTGTTCAATGCTGCCTTCAAGTCCTTCCAAGTCCATATTCGGACCCTCTTGTTCTATTCACAATCTCACAATTTTTGTTAAGGTCCACATTCACGAGTTGTGATGCTTTTACTGACTTTTTGTCAAATGGCAAAAAATAAACAAACTGGAGCGTTTAGTTACGTAGACTTTTCTTTGTAATTTGATCATGTGTCTGAGAAAAATGTTGTTATCCCCAACTGCCTCCTTCTCTAATTCTACTGTTGCATTTCCTACCTACATTAAGTTTCTCAGTCATTAGCTTGCTAAACGTTAGCCTTGGTGGCTTCTAGACACCAACACTTGCTTAACAGAGGTGTTCTGATAGCTTAAGACTGATACCACTTAAATGCCAATTTGTGTACATGACTTCCCATGTTCTAACCACAACCTCACGATCCCATTTGAAGGCAGCACAAGACAGCTAAGGCTATGAGCCATGTAGCCATGATTACTGTGTTTTTGCAGACATGCAGGTGTAGTGAACTGACAATACTTGGGTTGGCTGGGCACTGTGCTCAAGTTATTCCACATATAAGTCCTGTGTTATGAAGAGAAGTCCCAGTCACTGCTACAGACTTATGGTGCTTTCACACTATGAGCGACAAAAGGTACAACTCGGTCAGCGCTGCCAGCGACAGAATCGCCATTGAGTGTCACTCAAGAACTCATCAACGAAGGTGGTCTGGGATGGGCATTGACTGTCCATACAACATGGGAACAGGTGAAGCAAACGCAAATGATTGGTTGTCCCGTAACTTTGGAGTGGCAAAAGGAGTTGAAGCCAGCTCACCTGTCAAGTCACGGGTCTCGCACAACACTTAGTGTCAGACTAGTGTCGGACATCAGCTAGCTTCCACTGAAAACGTGCTACAGCTTGTCGCTCACTTGCTGCTAGTGTGACATAACATTAGGCGCAGCAATATTAATCTAAACAGCCAAACTACCACCACAAGCAACAGTTGCTACAGCCAAAATCACAACCCTTATTGTCGCAGCCATAGCTACAACCACAGCTGAGGCCATGGGTCCATTCTTTCAGCAGCCATCCCAGCATCCAAGCCAGGCCAGGTGTGACTCACAGCTGTGGTCACACCTGTCACTACTTGGCTTTCCGGAAAATATGGATCAGAAAGATGGACTACGTAGGAGAAATGTAAGGTGCACTCAACACAAAAGCAAAGCTTGGAAAAAGAAACAAAACAATGAGCTGTCAGGGAAACTAACAGAGAACTCAACAGTGAGGTTTTCAGTTTTTTGAGGAACAAATACAATTTTGATGCATCACTATTTGTAGCTATTGTGATCGATCCTGCATCCCGGAGACAGGTCGGAACTTGACTTTGTCTACTGTAGGGTGCATCATTTCATAGCTCCTGTGTATAAAGTTTAGGAGGTTTTGTAACTGGAGTTAAACACATGGATTACCACTCCAAATGCAATGGGTGAGTTTAAGTCTGTGTAAGCCTGCACCGAGTGCAAAATTCATTGCCTAGCATCCCTCATCTATCATGCATGCACCATCTGTGTGGGGATTCATTCCATTTTTTTTTTTTCGCACTCCCCCTGCAAGTGCATTGTCTCTCTCTTTTGCCGTCTGTCTCCCTCACGACGGGGTGCTGTCTTTTTAATATCAGGGCTCTGCTAGTGATCAGGTGACAGGGGTGTACACCATGTCAGATTAGCAAGTCTGCCATATTATCCAGAAATGTGTGGGAGACTACAAAGCCATGTCAAGTGCCAGAGAGGCGCACTGTATAATCTCTCAGTACAAACTCTGCCGCAGGACACAGCAGCTGTTTTTTCTTTTTCTCATTTTTTTGTAACGTCACAAAAAGGAGAATAGCCCCAGTCAAGTTTATCTGCTTTCATACATGTAAAGGACTATATGCAACTGCAATCGTGAGCCGAGTGATAACAAAGGATTTGTCATTAGAAGGAAAAGGGAACATCGTGAGGAGGCGACAAACACTAGAGTCAGATGTCTCTCAGCATCATCTAGCTGGTGCAGCTGCTTAGACAAATCCTTCCTGTGGGAGGAGAGGACAGATTTAGTTTAAACTGCTGCAGCATTGCATAATTTTTTTTTTTCCCAGCCAGACATGTCGGCAAATTGTTGCTGCTAATGGACTACTCCGCGCTAAAGACGGCAACACCGTCTCCTCACAACATTTTTAAAGCATGCATGCACCCTTCTTGCTGGGAGTCCATTTCCAGAGAGATTTCTGCACTTGATGTTTCTTCAACGCCGTGAACGCCACTGAACACTTTCTCCTTTCAAATCATGGCCCCATCAAAGCCAAAGAGGCAACGGGAGAACATATAGAAAGTTCACGTTGAAGAGACTCACACAGCTCCAAAAAGCACCATAAATTGACTCTTCATAGCTCAATGGGTGACCTAGTTTTGTGCAGCCAATTATATTATGTCTCCCTCTTGCATCTTTTTTAAAGTGGGTCAAGAAATACGAGAAATCTGAAAATAACCGAACAGAGTTTGGGCGTTTGTACGCAGAAGGTGCGGTATTTGTTCTTCTTTTCTGACGGATGATTAATAAAAGTCTTTGGTTGTTAGCATGAATTAAACATTCGACGAGCAGAAAGCCTTTGAGATAAATGGAAAATGAGAAAATAAAGACGTCCCGATAACTTTGACGCTTTTGTGATACACAGGGCTTACTTTTGTGCGTCGCTGCTTGTCTGCAAAATCAGATATCCACTTTTAATTACTTACTTACTAAGCAGCATTAGTAGTGTGAGCACGTTAGACAGAAAGACTGTGACTGATTACCTCTCTGGATCATGAACGTGCATGATAGCAGGAAAACTGGCAACCCTCGGGAAAATCTGCTACTAAACAGTTGCCTGGACTTGATGGCGAGCAGCTGACAACAGTCGACCATCTCATTTCGTCCTGAGTCATGATGTCAGAAACATCAAATCTGGCTTTCTTTTGGTGAAGTTTGAGTTTTAAGTTAAAACTACTTTACATGATAACATTTTCTCTTTTAAATGAGATATACCGATAATCAATCACACACTGTAGATCTTGTGACAATTCAGTGTTCTGCTGGGAAACTTTTGGACCTGGCATTTGTGTGGATGTTACTAAGGGCCCGTCCACACGTACGAAAACGATCTTTTCCCTCTCCGTTTTCGATCATCGTTTCAAGAAATATCCGCGTCCACACAGGTCCGTTTCAGCACGACCGAAAACGCTACTTCCTATTCCAGGCCTATAAGTGGCGCTGTTTCGGTTTCAGAAATTCACCAAAAATGGAGAGGAAGATGCGGAGCATGCGCATAAAGCTTGAGCGCTGTTTACAAATCACCTTTTTTGCTCAGCGTGGTGGCACAGGAGCATGATATTTTGCCATAGTAACCCTAATAGGCTCAATATCTTCTCCAGCATGAAAACTAGCATGTAGTCCGCCATTGTTGTTGATGTTGTTACGAGACGTCTCGCGGGAGGTGGAAGGCTGCTCGGGAGTGTGGCGATGACGTCATCGTTTTCCCTGTATTCGCCGTCCACATGAAAACGCAAGAGCTGCGTTTGCGAATTTCTCCACCCTGGGACCCGTTTTCAGAAAAGTGCGTTTTAGGGCAATGCGTTTACAGGATACGTGTGGACGATCGGCCAAAACGATGAAAAACTTTTGCGTTTCGGCGTTTTTGCGTTTCCGTGTGGACGGGCCCTAAGACATGTAGCACCCACCTAGACCAGACCAGGCAGCCCCACCCCATTGCAATGACACTCCACTGCAAGATGCATGACACGACTGCTATAAATACACAAAAACTGAAAAACAACTCGAAAAAACATGAAGAACAGCACAAGGTGTTGACCTGGGCTCCAAATTCACTAGATCCCAAACTGATCAAGTATCTGTGGGATGACCCACAGAGGCCCCTGCCCTCAACCAGTAAGACCCAAAGCCCCCCCACTAACAACATCCTGTTGTTAGAGTCACAACTGTTTTGGAGATCTACACAATATTAGGAAGGTGGTCATAATGTTATGCCTGATGGGTGTATATGAAACAGTGCAGATGTCCAAATCATATACACACAATTTCTTCTGTTTTAATCTTTTATTCAGTTCAACAAACTAGGCGTGAAAAGTTTTGCCTCCCAATTTATTGCACAATTACAGCCGTGGAATTAGAGAGTGACTATTAAGCTCCAGACTAACTGTGTCTCTTCTTATTACTATTAATTGCCACATGCATCACCAAGACGGAGAGGTGTGTCTGTATTACACAAGTGGTATAAGTGTCTTTCTAGCACACGCACAACACAACACAGTACTGCCAATTTCTCCGTCTTGCTGTCTTTCTCAGTCTAATTACACATTAGGATTTAACACAGAACTCCTGAGTCCAAATCCACTGAAAAAGAAAAAAGATAAAAGCCTGACAGCAGAGCACTCAAGTTATTTTGAAAACTCAATTACTGTCCAGGGCCTCAGCAAGACACAAACAAAGGTCTGAGAGGAATTTCAAATGCTGAGGTGAGGTGTTAACAGGAGTTAAAGCTGCTTAACAGCATGTTTGGGTTTCCTTTTTTGAAAGGAATCCAAAAAACTTACACCTCCACCACAACAAACGGGCTCTCCGAGATAACAAGGCATGAAGTCTCCGTTTCAGCAGATATTTTACCTTCCACCCTGTGATCTCTGTCCTCTCTGACCGGATTTCCAACTTTGCTCTTCTGAGACACCGTACTGGGTTGAAGGATAATGGGTTTTAAAGGCTGAACGTTTCTCGACCGAAGCTGCAGAGAGCCATTTCATGCCGACATTTTTTTTTTTTAAAAAAAGGGAGAAAAAACCCGCAAGAAATCACCTTTATCCATTTACGTGTTTCCTGAAAAAATAGAGAAAAAAAAAAAGAGGTGTGTGTGTTTGTGAATCATATTTGAGACAGCACTTCATTGGATGCAAGTTTAGTGCACGCCCCCAAGTGCAGGGTGAGTCGTCAACATTTTTAACATGTTTTTCGAGACAAGAAAAACTGTCAAAATGCCACAAAATTTTGATAGGACTTTATTTATCCCTGTGGAGAAATTAAGGTGCTTGACGCCATAGCTACAGCGACGGCTCCGGATCCAGGCCGACTGGTGCCTTTCTGTGTAGAGTTTGCATGTTCTCCATGGGTTCTCTCCAGGTACTCCAGCTTCCTCCCACCATCCAAAGACATGCTGGTTAGGTTCATCTGTGATTCTAATTTGGCCGTAGGTGTGAGTGTGAATGGTTGTCTGTCTCTCTGTGTTAGCCCTGTGATAGACTGGAGACCTCTCCAGGGTGTACCCCACCTCTCGCCCAATGACAGCTGGGATAGGCTCCAGCCCACGCGCGTCCCTTCACAGGACAAGCGGTTACAGAAGATGAATGAATAAATGTATCAGGTTTAAAGTAGCTACCCAACTATTACTACTAATACTAATAACTATAGTTGGTGAAAAAACAATTAATGTAAATGGAAGTGGTAAGAAGGCTGAATATACATAATGGTATTTATGAATATCTTGAAAAAAGACCATATCCAATAGGAGGAATTGCTCTTGAGAACCAAGTCTTCCACCAACATAACATGAGTGTGGGTATCGCACTTGCAAAAGAAAAAAAAAACAAGACAGAATTAGGATTATTATATTAATTCTAATATAATTTATTATAATAAAACATATAAATGTCAAGTTTAATTTAACAGGGACTTTAACACTGATTCGTCATTAAATCCAACATGGTAAAAATAATAATGATAATCATCATATTATAGGACTATTTTATTTTTTTTTTTTAAAGAAATGTAAACCAATGTTTCAGCCAAGCCCTAGACTAGTGTTGATGTTAACATGTTAAGAGAATCAGTCTGGAGTGTGGATTTGTGTGTGTGTGTGTGTGTGTAACACAAAAGCATGCCCATAAGTGCAGATTGCCTCCAGCATTAAACAGGCAGTGCGAGCCATTTGGCAAGCAGGACTGCAGTCTCTGTCACCAGGAGGAATACACAGCGGAGCCCCGAGGAGGGGAAAGAAGTGGAGGAAGGCAAAACGCCAGCGGACACTCAGAAATAATCACTCTCTCCCCCGTCACCCACACGCTGAGTTCTGTCAGCACGAATACAGCCACCCACATTTGCTCCGTGTCGAGTTCCTGCAAACACAGTCGAGCCGAACTGACACGGTTCAGCAGGTTTTTTTGGAGAAAGCATATGCCTCGTAATCACAGTCAGATCCAGACAATAGCCAAGTTCTGTGTAGCCCCAACGTGGCACAGATTTCTTTCTGAAAGAGTGAACAGCTCCTGCTCTCAAATGTTTAATGAGAATGCAAAAGTTACAGCCCGGAGAAATGGCAGTTGCAGAGCTTATTTATTAATGAAGATTTTTTTTTTTTTAAAGTTTGTTATGAATACACATATAAAACTCTGGTAACCTCAAGTTTCTTGTGCAAACATTCTTTTTTTTTGTGAGCAAATAATAAAATTCTCATTAAAAAGGAAAACATAGTTATACATTTGAAGTTGTCTCTCTGGCAAAAAAGTAAAACCCAACAACTCTCATCCAGTTTGGAATTTGGTACTGCAAAATTGCTGGTAAGAAAATATTGTGTGCTATCTGCTTTTTCCAGTAATCACCTTGAACTATACAATCACATAAGGATGTCGGGTAAACTTGACTATTTAAGGTTGACCTTTCTCCAATATCTATATGTATCTATGCCAGATCATTCATTCATTCATTTTCTGTAACCGTTTGTCCTCTGGAGGGTGGCGGGGGGGCAGAGGCCTATCCCAGCTGTCACTGGGCGAGAGGTGGGGTACACCCTGGACAGGTCTCCAGTCTATCTCAGGGCTGACACAGAGAGACAGACAACCATTCACACGCACACCTACGGCCAATTTAGAATCACCAATGAACCTAACCAGCATGTCTTTGGACGGTGGGAGGAAGCTGGAGTACCTGGAGAGAACCCACACAGACACAGGGAGGACATGCAAACTCCACACAGAAAGGAACCAGGTGCAATCAAACCCAGAACCTCGTTGCTGTGAGGCATCATAAATGCAGCAGTGTGTTTATGGCCAAAATAAAGAAGCAAAAAGACTAAGGCAAAACTCAACCATGTGGCGAGGCAGTGGCACATCATCTGTAAATTAGCTAAACATCCAAGACTCCAGGAAGTCAATAACCTTGCATAGCCAGACTCATTTCAAATCAAAATATGAGTCTGGACTTCATTGTTTGCAATTCCATCTTTGCACAGCCATGTTCAGGCATGAAAATGAACAGTTTTTTTTATTTGAGCAAGGGAGAACAGTATTTGTTTGCAACTCAGTTTTGAACAATTTTATGTCTGAACACTGAAAAACAATGTTTATTTGCAATTCTGCTTTTGCACAGACACGTTCAGGCATGAAAATGAACAGTTTTATATGTAAGCAAGAGAGAATAGCGTTTGTTTGCAATTCTGTTTTTGCACAGCAATGTTCAGGTGTGTTAAAATAATAATGTTAAAATAAACAGTTTTACATTTTGTTACACTCTGGTGACTTTATTGTAATATACAGTGAAAAAATCCCCATGTCCACATATGAGGACAACGTTTTTTCAAAAACTACTTCCTGTTCAGAGATGATGCTTAGCTTTTATACGTCTTAGGTCCTACTAATCCCAAATACCTTGGAGAAATTAAAAATGCATACCAAACAAAAGTTCAGGTCTCATGAGGTTAAGGCATTTATAGAGAAGGTAAACTCTAAACAGCTCGGTTATGTAATGGCAGCCATTTTTATCTCCATGGTGCTCAGAGGGCTTGTATGACAAGGTCAATTTTACTCTTCTGTCCATCACAGATCAGTCCAGTTCTTTGGCAGAGCATCATCATATCCCATTGGAGCAGTTCAGCCACAATAAATGTGCGGGTAGGAAAGTTGGTCTGACCTTCTGCACCCAGCCAAAGAATATAAATTGTAAAGCCACATTTTGCGATTAATATTTTCTGAAATTAAGCAAACAAGATAAAACTATTTAATATAAAGGAGCTGGTATATACCATGGAGTGAGTATAGCTTTTTCTTTTGTTTCAAGCACAAGGATCAGTGCTATTTTTCAAAAGGTGCAGTGCAACAATTTTGGTTCATAGAAAAATAAAAACAAAGATGGTTAGAGTTTTTAACACTTTGGCAACAATTAGTATGACTTAGGGTAGGGTTCATTCAATGGCACGATTCAGTAAGAGTTATGTTCTATCATATATTCTCTAACATTCAGTTTAGCACAAAGATAACTCGTTAATATTTCCATAGTTATCAGATATGGTATTTCTGTGGCTGTAATGGCCTAACAATGAATTGTCATACACTCTCACATCATTCTCGCTCATTGTTGAGCTTTCCCTGCTAAAAGCAACCGATTCAGTCAGTGACAATGGTGAGTCAGTGGAGTCATTTCAGTTTAATGATTAGTTAGTGAAGATTTGCCAGTGCGTGTGCCGCTGCACAGTCACATTCACCATACAGGTTTGACAGTGGAGTTAAACTTCTCACGTAACTGTCAGCTATGAGGCATTTCCAATTTTCCCCGTAATAAAAAACCTGAAGTTGCAAGCATATAGCTGAGCACAAAGTTTGATGAGCTCCATTCCGTCCGTCACTTATATGCAGTAAAGAGCATGCTGTTTCCTCCTATAGTGAGATTAAATGTTGGCAAAGGATGTCAGTCTTTTCCAGGAATACTGACAGTGATTTATGTGGGGGAAAAAAATAAGTGCCGGTACTCTCCATATTCACCTGTTGGCTGGTGCATCGGGCTGTCGGTATCGGAAAATAATTACATATCACATTCTGAATTGCCACAGTGATTAGAATATACTAAAAGACAATGCGGATTTTCACAACAACGCAAATTATGAAGATGGGTAAAGTGGTTTAAATCCAAAAAAGCGTTTAAAAAAAGCAACTGGACTTGTAGAGCTTTTTTGAGAAGACATTTCGCCACTCATCCGAGACGTTTCTTCAGTTCTATGGCACTGGAAGGTGAGGCTAAATAGGAACATCTGTGGGTATAACCACTCAGAAACTTGCTTTCCTTGTTTCTGTTAACGACCAGAAACTGGCACAACTAGTGTCCATTAACCAGTCTCAAGGTGTGAATGGGGTTGAACCTTGTTGGGGACAGAAGTTAGGACTGCATTGTAAATTGATGGCAGATTATATCTCAGTCCACCTGTCCATCTGTTTAGAGAAGGTTTTCCCAATCCCACATAGATGGCTTCCTTTACTCCTTTTTCCAACCATGTGTCTTCTCTGGCTAACATTTGGACATTGTTATCTTCAAAAGAGCGTCCTCGTTCTACGGCACTTACACCCTAAAGTAGTTTAAGTGCCATAATGAATCCACTGGAGAGAGTACAGACTGCTTACGAGAACTCCCGGTACAACGGGAAAGGTCCTGGTACGCCGGAAGTTGGAATTACAAGTGGTGGCCCACTGAAAGCTGTGTGTGTTAAAAGGACACACGAGTGAAATTTCCTATACCACCTAAGATAAAATATGTTTTTAACATCTTAAAAATGCAAAAGGCAACTTTTTTTAAGCAGCGCTTTGCAGTGCACTTGGTCCAAAATGCTTCAAAGCGATGGCACCAACAGAACAAAATGCCCAAAAATCACTGAGTGAAGTCTTCCTTGAAATTACATGCCACCCCTCGTAGGGGAAATGTTCCAATTAAAACAGTGACAGGGTCTGATATGCAATATTTTTTTGAAGGACTGTTTTATTTTCCATCTCCTCCAGTGCGGTTCGGGTGATTGACAGAAAAACAGAGCGCAGAGTACTGTTGTGCAGATATGAGAACGCTCAACTGAGGGACGCTGAAATGAGATCATAACAGGAAAGCTGACCAAATCAAATAAAAAGTTGATTTTAGGGTTGGAATCTTGCCGTTGTCAGATTGCAGGAGGAAAACAGGACCACAGAGGAAGGAGAAACAAGAAGTTGCAATATCTGTTTTGGTTTGATTTAATGGCTAAATTTAATTTGTAAAAATGCATCGAATGCACGAGTAGAAAATAATCTCGCACTACAAACTGCCCAATACCAGTTCATATTAATAACATCCAGCCTACTGCTTTCTCACTTCTTAATAAGCATACAACCACTGTGTTATGGAGTAGCATTGTGTGTGTTGTTTTTGTGTGTGTGTGTGTGTGTGTGTGTGTGTGAAGGGCAACACAGATTCACTAATCATTTAGGGAAGCATGCGGTGGGAGGACAGAGGGTGTGGGTGGAGAGAAGTGTAGAGACCGAGAGCGAGAAATTCTAATTTGCTCAGGGTTGCATACAGGATGGTACAGAATACTTGTGCATCCTAAATGTACAATGTGTCACAGTTCAAAATGCTGCAATAGTTACTATGGGTTAGGCAATCTTTCAGTCATCAACACACAATTATATCCAAAAAAACATTGAGTTTTGAGCAATGTTAATTTGCTTTTTCCTTTGTTTCTAGCTGGCGGTTGACACTGGAGAGGGGCGCAGAACGTCTCACTGTTTGTCCCTTCGTAGCTACGTAACTTTGGCACGAGAGCTGATGCATCACTTGTGTTGAGGTTTATGTCAGACATCATCATCATGTCCCACTATGCTGTGAATGACTCAAAGAAGTGCAGCACTTTAGGAGCAACACTCATTTGTGCCAGTGCATCACGGCAGATGCTACCAAGACGGAGAGAGAGAGAGAAAAAGAGGTGAAGGGGCATGTTAGTGGAGTGTCATCCTCTGGAAAATGAGGACAATGAAGTGCAGAAAAATCACAGGAGGACCACTTGAGGCTGGCTCTGAAAGCGGATCAGTCAGTCCCCTTAGTCACCCATGTTAAAATCCTCAACTTTACACAAGAAATACACCGATCAGCCACAACATTATAACCACTGAAAGGAGAAGTAAATAACATTGGCCATCTTGAGACAATTCAGCGTTCTTCTGGGAAACTCTTGGATTCATTCGTGTGGAAGTTACTTAGACATGTACAATGCCTATAAAACAGTATCCACCTCCTTGGAAGGTTTCCCCATTTGTTGCTTTTATAAATGAAATCATGGTCAACTGGCTTTTTTGACAAATATTTGCAAAAAAGCCTTCACTCATGTCAAAGTGAAAACATTTTTTTTTTTTACAAACTAATGTAAATTAATTAAAAATATATAGTGTAAAATATGTGTTTACATGATTATTCACATCCTTTAATGTGACTGACCTAATTCAACAAAATGGCAACCAGTGGATGCCAGGAGTGTGTCAGTATTGTGTAGGTCTCCCTTAAGGGAGTGGTCATAATGTTATTCCTGATCGGTGTATACTTCATTTACAAGATAACAGCACACTACAGAAGTTGCATATTTTCACCATATTTTGGCAGAAAAAAAAGAAAAGAATATATGACTGTTTGGAGCACACTGTGCAAATAGATGGACAGTGGAGCAGTAATTATGCTGCAGACACATTGCCACCACAAAATCTTGACACTGTCGGAGTATATTGTGACTGAATTCAGCTGTGAAACCTTAAAAGACACTTACGAGAAAGATGCCAGCGTATCATAGAATTTGAATTAGGATTCTAGTCTTACTGAACATCTGGCTGCACATGGTCATAGGGATTGGAGTGATGGAGGTGGCTACATCTACAGGTCGCCGACATGACAATATCCATCCATCTATCCATTGATCTTTATGCTCCCTAACAAACTGAAGCCTTTTTTTTCTGTATCCAACAAAGGTTCAAAAAAGGAAACTGGACTTGTAGAGTTTTAGAGAAGAGTAGAGTTTTTTTTTTTTTTCTGGTTAGCCTCACTGCTTAGTGGTTTTCTTAAGTCTACACAGCTGTTCAGTCCCAATCTCTTGAGTTCCCTTCACACTGTATGTGTGGAAATGCTCTTACTTTCACTATTAAACAAAGCCCTGAGTTCTACTGTTGTTTTTCTTCCATTTGATTTCACCAAACGTTAAAGTGAACGCCGATCACGATCAATCAGGATTTTTGTCCGACCACATTTCTGCCTCAAAGACGATGGTTCCCCACTATCCTTCCAGTTTCTAATAAAGCGTTGGACAGTTCTTAACCCAGTTTTAGTAGTTTCTACAATCTCCTTAGATGTTTTCTCTGCTTGATGCATGCCAGTGATTTGACCCTTCTCAAACAGACTAACATCTTCTCCATGACCACAGGATGTGTCTTTAGACATGGTTGTTTAAGAAATGAGAAGCTACTCATTGCATCAGTTGGGATTAAATAACTTGTTGCCAGCTGAATGATAATCACCCATGCAGTAATTATCCAATAGGAGGCTCCTACCTATTTGCTTAGTTAAATCCAGGTGGCGACTTTTTTTTTGGCAGTGTCTAAACCGAATTTTATTATGAAATACTCACAGCAAATGCAATATGTTCTTTAGCACTTATAGCTATCGTCTACAAAACAAGACAACAGCCAAATCTGGCTATTTTTTGACAATGGATGGGTTTAAACTGCAGTCAGCGGTGGTCGAACTGTTAGGTGAAGAGCTGCAGATGACACTGCCAGCACCAACTTCTCAGAGGTAACTGACTCCTTTCACTGTTCCCTGATGTTCACTGACCCATGCAGCATAAAATCACATCACGGTTGGTCACAGAAATATGGAAAAAGGTCAGTCATAGCCTGGGTATATTAAATCAACAGCAGCTTGTTTTGCTGCTTGCAAAATTTTGTTAGCTGAGGGATTAAACCCACCAAATAAACCGGAGAGAGAAATCTTCTTCAACCTTGTTCCTGATTTGTGTTAAACTACACTGTATGCACCACGGCGTTTAGATTCAAATAACAACAAGCTTCCCGACAATCTTCCACAACAACTCTGTCATCTGCGTAGAGTCATGCTTGCAGAGGGCAACAAACACATTGTTATTCCAGATAGTACTGCAAATGTTCGCGGAAGCGACAAAGTTCTTACGTTTATTGATGTAAACGCAAGGTGATGGTTGTCCTTGGTTGTCTGCTTGAAGTGCTGGATCATATCTGATAAAACGTCGACATCTACATCAGGCATCCAAGGACAAACACTGACTGTGGACACGGTTTAACTGAATGTTTAGGAAGTGCACATACATATACAGAGCCATTTTAAAACTGGTTCACTTTAACTACATATTGGTTGCTCCTCTATTTTGTGCACAAAAGCATCCCTTTCCCGGTGTTTGAAATTGAGAACATCTGTGATGGCAGAGAGTACACAATGTAAGTTTATTAGACTATAGCCAGCAGTGTTTTCAGTTTGATGTCTTTGGATCTGCTATAAGCAGCAGAGAGGCTGTCTGTACACAGGAGGTGTCTGCAATAGCTTTCAACAACATCATACGTGTCAAGCTGGGCTCTTAGCCCCGGGATCTGTGGGGTTTCGATGCATGTTTCACATTCTGGAAGGGATGTGAACCAAATCTTAACAGGAAGGAAAAAGACTTAATCAGTCTAAATAGGTTCTCAGCAATGTCTCATGTCAGCATAATTTATTCAAAACACAAACTAGACAATTCTTCTATACTCTGGGTTACGTTCTTTATATGAGCCTTACTTTGAGCCTTACTGTGCGTATGTCAGGCTGTCAACCCTGTGTGTGCTCTGTCTAAAGACTGAAAAGACACAGTTGGAAGCCAGACTCATGACTGGACTCCCCTGGCTGCGTGACAGGACCCTGACAGCGCGGCTAGGGTAACACTGACCCAAGCAAGCACCGAAATGAAGAAGCAACGGAGTGACAGCACGACCTTTAAGACGCAGAACGGGTTGAGGGTTACTGGATGAAGCAGGAGTCAGCGCTCGGCGAGCAAGGTCAGTGTGTCGCAGGGTGAGGACGGACAGGGTGCGAGGCAGCAGTCAGCCGCGCAAAGCTCAGAATTCTCACACCCCGCGGGCCCGACGGAATTACGAAGGATGTGGACGTGAAAGTGATAGCCTGGACAGGGTTGAACTTGATGTCTTGGCTCACAGGGGATGAATAACAGCCCATCTGTGCTCTTACATAAAGTGTTTCCCTGTTGAGTGTTGAGAGGGAAATGCCCTAATCTGGGCCACTCACTCTGGTGAAAGACAAGTCATTCTCAACTGGAATGGAACCATCCCAAAGGCTACATGATGACAGAGAGGCATTAGGCCTCCCTGCTTCCCACTGTACCGTTCTCTTTTTGATCTCACACCGTTTCATACAGCACTGACTGAACTGACAATTTCCTAAATCCCTCCCCTGAACAGTACTCGCCTATTCACGCAGTAGGTCAATCAATTCTTGCATTTCTTGTGTTGGAGTTGCATGCATTGCGTCTGCGGCCCAGAACACATTAAAGCGAGACTTAGGCACTAGAGTTAGGTAGTGTGTTGAAATGATCCGGTTTATTTGGCCTTTTCAACCATTGACAGTGGAGCATTGTTATTCTCTGTTCATCAGTCTTTATTTAGACCAACGGCTTGCTGCTTACAACTATTTAATCTGCTTGAATAGATTTACGTTGAACTTCTGACATCTACAGTCTTGACTAATGTGAAAATCTAATCTTACTGACACATTATAGGCTACTCTTTTTCAATTAAACGTAGTGAATTACCCAGAGATCTTTGATAAGCAGCAAGCTGTAAAGACGGGCTGAACAGTTGCCCAACGCTACTTGAAAAGGAGTGCGATGGCGTCAGCTTGCAGCCTCTAAGGTGTTCATTTAGAGCCTGCATGCTGCTAAATGATCAGTGTGCACAACCGCACATACAGTTTTTGGTCTAGTTTCCATATACGATCTATGGATTGCTTTTAGCATCAATCAGCTCTTTTAAGTCTTAGAGAAGTGAGTGTATTGAACGCAATATGGAAATTAGTGAAACAAAAACACGCCTAATATGGTCCAACACCTGCTGCTAGTTCCTCCCGGGGCACACTTACTCTGATCAGGCATAACATTATGACCACCTTCCTAATATTGTGAAGGTCTTGCTTGTGCCCCCCTTCTGAGGGTTTCCTGGCAACAGAATGTTGTTAGTGGGGGGCCTTTGAGGGGAGAGGCCTCTGTGGATCATCCCACAGACACTTGATCAGTTTGGAATCTAGTGAATTTGGAGGCCAGGTCAACACCTTGTGCTGTTCTTCATGTTTTTTTTTTTTTTAGTTGTTCCTAAATCGTTTTTGTGTGTGTGCCTGTGTCAGGCTGCATCCTGCTGGGGATGGCTGCTGCCATCAAGGAGTGTCATTGCTATGGGGTGGGGGTGCCTGGTCTGGTCTAGGTGGGTGCTACATGTCTAAGTAACATCCACACCAATGAATGCCAGGTCCAAAAGTTTCCCAGCAGAACACTGAACTGTCACAAGATGGTCAATGTTATTTACTTCTCTTGTCAGTGGTCATAGTGTTATGCCTGGTGCTTCGGTGTACTAGTGTACAATTGCTCTTTACAGGTTAATTATCAAGTTGAATTCTCAGAAATGGCTGGTAAAAAACATCCGGAGATGGGCAATACATTCATTTATCTGTCTAGTTTCCCAACCCTCTTGTGTACAGTGTTTTTTCCTCTCCAGAACAGAGAGTTAAACTGTAAATGGCTCAATTAAATAGTGTGTTTTGCTCAAACACACACATTGCATGTGAAAGCAGCAACCTATTGTGCATTGCCTTTCAAAAAGAAAGCAGTCTACCACGTGCATAGTGTGGTACTTGTCCAATATGCCATTATCTCTCTTGTTATTTAAGTTACTTTTTGGGACATAGTGCATACTGATCTTGTCAGGTCGAGCTTAATCCATTTTAGAGACAGTGCACAATAGTTAGAGACAAATATTTAAAAATAACTACAATGTATTGGATTGGCCCAATGGTATCTGGCACGGATCCGCAGCGAAAGTTTTGCCAGCATTGTTTTGCCAGAGCCCGCTGTGCCTGGAAGCGTCTCCAGAAGTCATTATAGAGACCTCACGAAGCCAATGGTAGGTAGATCAGCGTTTCCAAGACATTGTGTTCTCTTCCTTTTAAGAATAAAAAGGCAATTTGAAAAACAGTGGGACGGAGGAGGCTTAAGTTTATTAGGATTTACTTCGCCTTATTACATTTTGAGTTGCTCCATTCCGAATGATCCATGTAGCGAAGGCCAGTGGGAGGCTTTTATTTTGGCGCGTGTCCTGGGGCCAGAACCAATCTGTTGGGCAAGCAGCCAAGGAGCAACTGAGAAAAGACAGAGCTCCAGGCTGTATTACGAAACATAATACCCGTAAAAATACCCCCAAAGACTTTATCAAAACATTGGTTTTGTTTCTGACCCAATTTAGCTTTGATTAAAGGCATTTTTTGACACTTTAAGTTCGTTTCTGTTGTCAAACCTGTCCTGACAGCACATCATTATATATTTCTATTGGCGCTTTAACTTATCATCAAAGAAAAAGGGAGAAAGAGTGACGAGTGAGAGAGGGAGGGGGAGAACTGCTTCCTCACAAATTGCTTTCATAATGTGACCGTGGTGTGAACTTTGTCATCAGTATAGCATGTCAGCAGCTCCCTGGCAAATATGTGTGTTGTAAAAATCAACCCGATACAGAATGATGACCAGTCGCTCACTGCTAGACCGCTGATATCTTTCTTCAGACTGCTTTAAAGTGCAGGAAAAGGAAAAAATTAGGTAAGGGAGATAAACGGGGAACGAGAAGGGAAGGAGAATCTGGCTGGTTACCATGGTACCTCAGCTCGGCGATGTTGCAGAAGTATTAAATATCACTGAGGGTCCTTTTGCTTTTGATCCAGCTCTTCCAGACGCAGTCTGCTCCTCCTCCACAGTCTGGCATGAAGGCACCTGGCTGGAGAGACACACCAGCCGCATGAGAGGAGAGATGCATCTGTATACGCAGTAACATATACACGCATTCACAAATGGATGCAGCCGCTGATGTACAGCATGATGAAATATGCACTCTTATTAGCCAGGTGCACACCTCTGTGGATGACAAGTTCCTCCTGAAATATTCATAAACTGTCAGATTTTTTTGTCAGGGTTCAAAAAGTCAAGGCGGATATCTATAGATTTGGGAAATGTCGTTTTCATGACACTGTATAGAAAACCATATTTTTGTTGGCGCTGCTTACAATTTTTAGAACATTACCTTCCCTAGTTCTAAAAAAAAAAAGGCCAAGAATTGCGTCTGACGTTTCCAGCTGTGAGGGAATTTGCATGCAAGAGGAACCCGCTGTTCTCAGCGCGCCGGGATAAATGACGCCAGTGGATGTAGAAAGGTGACATGAAAAGCATCCGATTCGCTCCTGTCGTCATCTTGCGTATTTTCCCGTTTGGAAGTACAGTTCTCATACCTGCGTGTCAGGCAGAAGTCAGTGAGCCAGGGGAAACGACACACTGACATGAAACAACGTGATCTATAATTTCATGTATTGTTCGGGTAGCCATTGATAACAATGGTCCTTTTTTTTAATTAACTGGGCTACGGCACAAGCAAGTAATGTTTCTGTGGATATTGGATAAGAGCAAAGTCATCAAACCATATATTTTGATTAGTCCACCTGCATAAATCACAAGCAGCCATGCATGGGGACGTTCTATTAGCGGGCAACAAATATAACTGGTACAATGAGCAAGCCATTTCCTCAGTGTACTAGCATGTCAAACTACAATTGAATATGGATATAGAGTGTGTCTGCAAACACGTTACACGTAATCGCTGAAAAGCCAATTCTGTAAGGTACTAGACCTGGGGTGTCAAACATACGGCCCGGGGGCCAAAACCGGCCCGCCAGAGGGTCCAATCTGGCCCTACGGGATGAATTTGCAAGTAAAATTGAAGAGATAAGCTGCAATTTTTTAACTACTGTTAACTACTGTCCACTAGGATGAACTGTTCTAGTAAAAGTTGTGGACATAACACGACGCTGAGACCCAAAACTAAACTAAATTGCAGGTTGCAATTGCATTTGTAGGTTATTATGTACTCATGTCACTGGACCGGCCCCCTTAAGATCAAATTGGGCTGTATGTGGCCTAGAGTTTAGACATAGCCCTCATCACCAGTTTGTCCATCTGTATAGTCCTGGTGGGGGTGACTAACTATGTCTTAAGGTCAGTCCTCAGTACCTTACAAGGGTTAATGTACATCCTATTAGCTGCATGTACAGCTTCATGTACAGTTTGGGGTCAAGACCTTTTACCTTATTCATTTACAGTTACAGCACTATTTAATATTGAGATCAAATACTACCAATCAAGTGTCTTCAACAGGTCTTACCCCACCATCGAGAAGGCATTAGGTTGAGAAGCAAAACTCCTGAGAAATACCAAATCGTGATGAGGAGCGGCCCTTTTCCAAGCGATTCATAAAATGTATGTGAATAATAATCCTCTGTGGGAACTGACTCAAGGTGAGGTTCTGCATATGATTATGAGATATGCTCAGTTCAAGCTTTCTTGAAGTACTCTCAGGCAGCAGACCATGAGACGTAGGAGTGCTGCCAGTTCGTGTCCTCAATTGCTTTATTGATGCATGTCAACGGGGAGCCAGACTGTGGCTAAGCACGGCTTAAAACCCTTCCTATGGTTGAACGATGTCTATAAGATGAAGGTGTTGGAACTCATTAACAAGGATCAATCTAGCCGGTCTACCCCCAGACTCGAAATGTATAGGCATGCTGCAGCCCTGTCAGGCTACGGTGATCGATACAAGCATCAGAAAAACTGTATGGACAAAAATGCCACGCCAGATGGAAGTTGGAGATCTTGCTTTGATATTTTTAGTTTGTTAGAGGAGGGGAAAAAAGTTAAAAATCAAAAGGTTTTACTTGTTTCCATGGATACCAGCAGCTCCAAAATATCTCCATAGCTAATTTTAACCAACATTTCCAAGAAAATCAATGAAAGAAAAATCCAGATGAGGGCATGTGTCCAAACAGTAGAGGCAGTGACTTCAGAGTTTAGTTAACAAAAATTAAAATGAGGTATACTGTGCCTCAGGTGTCGCCATTTCCCACCACTTGTTGATGGAGCCGCCTTGTAGCATGAAAACAAGCCCAGTGAAACGGTACGGTAAGAAATTTCTGATCCCTGCTGTACCTTGTTCCGTCCACATTGGTGCAGTTTATCCGTCTATCCATTTTCCTGGCTCTGATTGCCTTCATCAAGACTGTTGATGATTGGGTTTGGAAAGGGCTTGAGTGTGATGGACATTGATTTATAATTAAAAAGTCTCACACTCTGGCTTTAATGCCGAAAAACTTAACACCCGCTTCTGAATGGCTCTGGTTCTGATGAGTAAGGTGGCAGGATTATAGCTCAGTAATACAAGCAGCATTCTCAATTTCAAACAATCCTCACTCTCATGTTGGAGAACATTAACATCTACTGTCTGATTTACAGAATTAGCCTAAACTGGAGACCGTGTTGTCATTAATGTCACTACACGTAGAAATGTGCAGATTCAACACTTTTCGTGGCAACGTTCTGTCTTTTTACTCTGGTTTGACCACATACAGTTGACATCCTCCTTTCAGTCCTACCTACAAAGTTGTCCCAGTCTTTTCAACTAGAGAATCAGATGTCAACGGGGCAGCAGTCTTCAAGTGTGGACGTATGGACTTTTAGGTTTAGCTCTACAGCGACAGACTTGACTCAGCTGTCATGATAGTAGGCTTAACACCGTCCATGGGCTCGTCTGTCTTGAATATAGTATCATAGAGGTGCTTGACCCTTTGCAAGGTGCTAAATATACCAAATTTAATAGCAGTTCACTCCATAACTTTTATAGATTACTAATTCATTGAGCTGGCTGACAGACAGACCAAATAAATTTGCAATCCTAAGAGTCACATCTGTACTAAAAATACATCTGATGCACGAACAGTACAATTTATCTTCCGTGCACTTCCGACTGATTAATCGCTTCTCAACAGATCTTCAGCCCATGTCAGATACATTAGTGCTTTTTAATCAGTCCGTTGAGCAATTGCAGTAAAATTAAACACTTAACCTGCCCGGGGATGATTTAAGAGTTTGAGGGGAAGACCATGTCAAAGACGACAGATTCATTTTTGCACCGGCTACTATTTAATCACGCAATCAACAACAAGATAACCACCCATAATTCTTATATGGGACTTGATGTGGTGATGTGCATGGGAAATATGGGATGCAGTGATCTCATGCATATTAGTGGGGTTTATAAATGCAGGTACTTCATGATTCATGATTCCATACATTCAGTCTGCTTTAAGATACAACTTACAGCATACAGTACATGTAAAATATATGCAGCGGGGTAATGCCTTGCATCCGTTCAGCTTGATAAAATGACTAATCTCTATGGAGTGCAACCAAATCAGCAAATACACGCCGTGAAGGATTGGGCATCGTGTCAGTTATTGCTAAGCATGCATCCGGGGTGCCACAAAATCCAATCCCCACGCTGGTGATGTTTAGACAAATCAGTGACATCCGTCATCTCCAAAGAGAGTGCGGACAGTGAGTCAATACCCTCATTAGCCGTTTGAACACATGGTTGTGCAGATAAGGAACTGTATGCGTGACGGTCCAGCTCTGAAAGGCTAGATTATTTTCAAATGTCAAACTGTTTAAAGTAACAGATTGGGAAACCGAGCCTTCCTAAAAGTGCTCATGCCTGTTATGCAGAAAGTAGGACACTTTAGGAAGTACAAATTAACTGCTGGCTATACAATTAGAAATGGATGATCAACGCTTTCACTGTAACAGTTTAGAGCAATCTTGAGATTATCAAGTGTCCAAACAAAGAACCCTTAAATGATTTATTTCTAATTATAAATGATTCATTTTTAGGGTAGGCTGGTAGTCTAAGCCAAAACTCTCATGAGGAGTAACAAATGCGTGAAAATTCTCCCATGGCATGATTCACACCACTAATTAGCCCTGTCTAATAGAATACCTCTTTTCAAAAGGGAAATTAACATAAATACACACTGACGTATGAGAGAACAGAGACATCACGAGAACATTATAGTTAATTTTTGTTTGGAAAGTCACTTGATTTCACACTAATAACCAATTCATTTACTGCCTGAGAGGATTGGAAATGGGCTCTTGGGAAGGGGCTTAGCATTTAGCCAGGGGCTTATTATCCAATCAATGATTGTTCTTACTGTATGTCTTCTTTTTTTTTTCTAAAATAAGAGGGCTTAGGTTCATAAGAAAGTAATTATACCCAGCTGAGTGTGGGCCTTCTCAGCAAATTCACAGTGAATTTCTGAGGCATTTATTTAAACGACACCTACGGCTGTTTAAAATTCTTTGCTGACTGAGTTATATCTCACATGTAGGTGGTCTTGGTGATTATTTGCAGAAAACACATGTTACCACTCTGTGGATATCTGCGTGTGGTGCGTAGGCGTGTGCTGTTAGTGATGCTAGCAGCATAGCTGGGGCAGCAATCTTGGTGTACTGATTATGTCTGTGAAGGTTCTCAGCCATCCAGGACATGGTATATGCAAAAAAAAGCATTTAAAAAAAAAAAAGTCACCATTTCCCACCATCACCTATTAAATATATTGTCATTGAATTTGGTTCAGATGGTCGTTGACTCTAGAGGATTAAGACTGCTGAATTTGAATTCTCCGACTTTACCTGCAGTACCGTCCTAGTTGAAGACGTCTACTGGTTCTCCATCGTCACAAACATGTAATGTGAATAAAAAACAACTAGTTGGGAGAATCAGCACAGATTACCTGACCAATGACCTTCCATCACCCTCTCATTTTGACTTTTATCTGTACTAATAATCGGTACTAATCGGTATACAAATAATTGCTCGCGGCCATTCATTGCTGCAAAGTGGCTTCTAATGCCAGAATATCTATGAAGAGAAGAGGTCTACACAACTATAACCTGCAGAATTATCAACTAATTTTACAACTGTTTGGTTTGAAAATAAAAAAAGTCAAAATCTGCTGTAGACAGTAACAGTAAAATTCATGTTATGCATGAGACGCACTTACACTTCACAATTAATTTCTAGACACAAGCTTCGTCATGCTTTGCAAACTGACTGTGATTACATAATTTACTTTATATGTTAAAAAATACAGGCTATTTTAATTCATAATCATTTAATAATGGAAAAGACCCAATTAGCAAACACTAAGGTTCAGTGATCACATGCCCCCGTGTCCAAATTCAAGTGTTTACATGTAATTAAATTTTTGTTTCTCACTCTCAGTTCAAGAAACACATTATTCACAAAACTAAATTTAAATATACGACCGACTGACCCACGGTATTAGCAGGAGAGCTGAAAGTATAAGCGCCAGGCAAATGAAATGGTATGTTAATGAATAAATGCGCTTTGTTCCACCTACATCTTTTCGATCAAACTCAACAAATTCAGAAGTGTAAAACATTTTTAGATCATTTCTGTGATACTATTGCATAGCACAAAACTCTGGCTTTTTCAGCTTTCCAGAACACTACACCACTGTGGCAGAGATGTATCTCACAAGCCTCATAATCTATGAACCCGTATATATATCTATGGCTGTTAAATAGTAAATGTTTGCATGCTGATAAACATTGCACCTGCACCAGCATGTCAGCATGAGCATGGGAGTTGCATTTAGGTCAAATCACTGCAAGAATTATTTTAATTCAGGCTAATGTAGACCTTTGCCCAAGCTGCAGATACTTTTAATGAGTATTTTAACGAGTTAAACGCACAGCCCACCTAACCAATAAAAAAATGTGCTTATATTTGAATAAAAGCCTATTTTATAAGTATTGCTCTCCATTGCAGGACTCTCTGCTAGACTGAGGTGTTTCTTTAACACACACAAATAGAAATCCATCTTCTCAACCGCAGATGAGCCGTTCGGACTGACTCCAAGACATTTTGTACTTCTCTGCTGCATGCATCCAAACAGTACGGCGCATTAAGACTTGCGTGTATGCAGAGAAACAACAAGTCTGTACAATTTGGACTGATGTAATTGCTGTTTAGCTGCTACCACCCTCGTGTACGCGGGTTTCACATGTGCAAAGCGTTCAATTATTGATGACAGTTTGAGAGCCGATTCATTTTTTATGGAGCCTGTTGATTTAACATTGCGCTGATATGCCGGCGCTGTGGGGATTTTCAGATATGTTCGGAGTTGCCCCATCAGGAGGCCAGATAATGCAAAGAGTTTACAGCGCATAGTGGCTTTGATTCATTATGAATGAGGCGTGCACTGATGCAAACAAACATGTTTATGGAAGATTTGACAAGTAAATGCTTCTTACCCAGACCACACCCACACACAGCGGGTACACATTTAATTAACTGCAGTGCAATATATCGTAACCTCAGCGTGCATAGCTTTTCAGATGTTTGCCAGGTCATATTCTCTTAAAACTATATATATTTTTCTTTCTATGCATGTCAATTCAACACAATGTGAGATAACAGCTAGCTGCTGTAAACCTAGGCTTGTTAGGGATTACTTATTTTTTTTAAAATGACATTTTAAATGCCATTTTTCTCATTATAACTTCTAAGCAGTCGAAATAAAAATCATTTCACCATAAAATCGGTTCTGACTCGTCTTGTTTATCTGTTTGTGCATGTTAACAATGAGCCTCCCAGCGCGATACACGGGAGATGGAGCCTTTTGGGGTTTTGTGTCCATTCATCTCCGGAGAACGCTGGTGATTAATGTAATTTCACTGCTGGTGGTGCTTTGTTTATCTCTGTTCCCCACCTTGGTGTGCATCGGCGCTGCTGACAAGATCGCGTCGCGCGGCTGTATCCTCATTAAGCGATGCCAAACTTGTGTGCGCTGGTCCTCAGATATCTCGCAGACACAGCTCGTGGATCATCACTTAACAGCATTTCTTATTTCCTTTCTCAGTTTACTAGAGGCCCCGACCTAAACATGCCACTTTTCAGGAAAATACAATTTATTGTGAGCTGAATGGAACTCAAATCTGCTACTGAGCCCTAGCTGGAGCTTAGCACTTATTCATTGGATTGAACTTCAACTCACTCTTCCGTTCCTTAAATTAAATTCTGAAAAGAGGCCAGGCTTGTTGTTCATGTAATCTAAGTCAGTTAAGTCTTTCTTTGTGCATATGAGACATTCATGGAGCAGCTCCAGTGACAGTAAATTCATTCATTCATTCAATCATCTTCTGTAACCGCTTGTCCTATGAAGGGTTGCGGGAGGAGGGCTGGAGCCTATCACAGGGCTAACACAGAGAGACAGGCAACCATTCACACTCACACCTACGGCCAATTTAGAATCACCGATGAACCTAACCAGCATGTCTTTGGACGGTGGGAGGAAGCCGGAGTACCTGGAGAGAGTAACATTAAGACTAAATTAAAGTCAGATATTTTGTAAACGAAAATCCCCTCGTTGTTTTTTCCCCATCTGGAATATTGGCCCTATTTCTTTTATTTGCTTTAAATACTCTTGTGGGTATTCATTTCCACTGCCTGCCTTGACATTAAACACTGAAGCTTTCTTCAAACTTTCTAGTATCTTATTAATATCAACAGATATTGGTTGAATTTAATGAGATTACAGCAATGCAATATATCGTATCCACGAATTAAACAGTAGTAAATATGTGCATGTGTGCAACAGGGCAGTTGTATGGCGACAGCTTACTGGATGACAGTCTGCACAAACACATATTGCGCTGCGGGAGCCTGTTCATCATCATATCGCACCGTCTGTGTTGGCCAGATTGCCTGGCTACTGCCTTTGTGAAAACCAGCCACACCATCTTGAGCAAGGGATAAATCGTAACACAACATTTACTGGAGTCAGTTCACGAAGTTACGCGAGCACTTCCAGCATAGATGCCACGAGGAAACGGTCACCCATATTTGGAATTGGTGCATACGAAGATCTTAAACCTGAACACCGAATAACTTTTAGTGGCCCAGTCGCAGAGATTTTGTTCATACCTCCTCTGCAATGTCCAATGTTCTGCATGTAGATGCTTCTCTCCCAGGAGCACAACAACTGAGCGTACAGTAAAAACCCAATCGTAAGCAAAACAACTGTATGCCATGACAATTGTGAAATTTACACATAAAAGCACCAACTCAAACCATTAAGTGGGTCAAGCGACACATCTCTGCCAGAAAATAATCAAATAATTCACGCTTCAAATTCTTAAGGCAAAATGTTCTCTTTGTGTATAATTCTAGACAGATCCCACGATGAACTGCTTTAATAATATTTGCTTGAGGGCCACCCAGGAGCTGGGAGCGCAGCTTTGAAAATACAGACAGGAGGTAACACATGATTCTGTCAAACCTCAAACTAAGAATCCCAAGTTTGTTAAAAGGAGAGCGGAAGCAGGTTGGCTCGCTTCTCTACTTTGTCCCCTGTCACATCAGCTGCAGCATTTGGCTTGACCAAGGAAATTATATTTGCACACTGAGTGGCCTGATTTCTAATGATGCACTTTGAAGTTAAGAAGCGTTGGGACCACAAGCTTGAAGAGGTGCTTTCGGTAGGGGTGTGTGTGTGTGAGTGGAGAGAGAGAAAAGAAACAGAGAGATTCATCGTGTTTTCATGTTGTATTCATATGTTTTTGAAATAAAAAAAAAAGAGAATTGCGAAAGAATAGCTCCTCCAACATCAACTTTTTCATATAATTTTTTTTTTTTTAGGAGGTTACGGTGTGTCCTTGAACTCACTGAAACTGGACCGATCATAAACAACAGACACACTCACTCACTCACAGCCACATATTATCATAACCTATACTCATAACCTGTCAGCCCACGCATCTTTGCATCCCTTGCACACAGCAGCTTATTAGTCTGCTTTCTTTTCTCTCCTTTCTATGTAAAGTCTTTTTATGGTTGCATTGTCTCCCAAGTCTTATCCAGCACTGTCTGCATTGTATTGTTTGTCTTTGCACTGTTTCTCTGCACTATTTGCACTGTTTTGTATTGTCTGCATAAATTTGCACAAGCGTCCACTTTATGCTCAGTCCCTTGTATTAGATTAGATTAGATGCTTTATTTATCCCGTGGGAAATTCGGTGTCCAGTTGCTTTATCACATAGAAACAGATATAAAGACATTTAAGTAATATAATAATAATATGACTATATAATGCTGTGTAAAAAATATGGCTTCATGTAGCTCCATGGTCCTGGAGGAACGCCCCGTCACTAAAAACCTCATTGACTTTCTTTGACTTATTTAACTAGCAGTTTTCTGACTTTAAACCTTTTTGTCCAATTCGCTTACCGTAGTTCCAAACTCGACTCCCGGTCGCTTAGCAACGCTCCCTAACTACAGACTAACGAATAGTTTGATATTTCAGGTCTGGCTAGTGTTTTCATTGACAGTTTGTTCGTTGTTTGTTAAAGAAATTAATCGTTAAATGGGCTAATATTAACACCAATTTAACGAACGGCATTACTGTGTTGCACATGTTATTATTAATTTATGTAGAACAGCCGGTTACACGCACCTGGTCGGTTTTAACGGGGTAGCACTAGCATTAGCATTAAAAAGAACGTTGTTAGTTTGACGCTAGCATGCTAACGTTTGCCAGCAGACACGAATACTAACCGTAAAAAAAGTCAGTTCACCTCAAGCAGACATGGAGCTGGATATTCGTCAGTATCTAGCCAAGGCAAAGGAGCACCAAGGTTGGTTATGTAACCAGCTAGAGATGTGAAGAGTTGTGAAACTGTGCTCACCGTGTTTATTTCATACGCTCCGCAGACTGTGGGGCTCTGCAGTCAGCCTACCAGTTAATGAAGCACACTGGTACAGCAGCTGGAACCAGCGGACGAACTCAACGCATTGCCTCAGAGTTGTACGTTGTTTGTGCGGAAACAGCTCTACAGGTGAGTCATTGGACCCCTGGATGAAAGGTTCAGGATCTGTTAAGGGGGCAGCAGTGTCAACTTTAAGATGAAACTCTTAATCACAAAACTGTCAGTTTACTTCATAAAAGCAAGCAGGTGTCTTCTCACCGACCTACAGTATATAGTTTTACAGTACAGTTAAGAGAAATCAAATCACTGTACTGTACATCATACAGCATAAATAAAAAAAAAAAAAAAAATCATGTGAATGTGTGTAGACATACACTCTGGACGGCCAGTGTGCTAGGTTTTAATACACAGTGGCCTACAGCCAGAATTAGACTCTGATGCTGAAATCTTTTTGAAGTGAGGAAACAGCACATGCTCTGAATGTGCCTGCAACCTCCTTCCTCCAAGTGCTATGAGGAGTGTTGTTGTGTTGCAAGGAGCTGATAACTGCTGAGATGTCACATAAGACATGGTGCTTCAAGCGTCCTCCGAGAATGAAAGATTTGCATCCGATTGTGAAAGATGCGGAGCTCATTTCTGTAAGCAAATGTCTGCTTCTGTGATGATACATGTCTTTTTTTCCGTGGGAGTTCCTGCAAGATTACAGACTCGCTTGCTTTTACTAAATAAAGGAGGACATACAGTACATCCTTTTGGGTTTGTTAGTTGATTAACTCCAACACTGTTTCTGATCTGATCTGTAGGTACTTAGATAGAGAGTCATTGGAATAAAAACCTGTGCCAGGCTTCTCTTTATATAAATTTCCTAATGTCACTGTTTTCTTTTACTTAGTTGCTTGTCTAACTATTCTCTGGGTATGGATATAGTGATGAATATTTACTGATGTTGACTGAACTGTCCTATGGCAAGGGAAACATATTTGAATAATGAAACACAGGGATATTCAGTAATGTGATTTGCTCTCTCTTCTTTAAATCACATGGCAAATTTCTCTGAAAATGCAGCTTGTCTTGAAGTCTCAGGCTAATGGGAACACTAAACTAGTTCTTATCCACAGCATAAAGGCATTGTGGTGTACTTCAATAATCGAGAGAAGCATGAATAGTCCTATAAGACACATACATTTTCCCTAACACACTGATCTGTTCTTAATTATTGTCAATGTTCACTTATTTTGTCATTAACTTGCATGAAAAAATAAATATTTGATCACAACACGAGCATTACAGTATGGTCGTTACATGACTATTTCTCTTCATTTGAGAATTAACAGGATATGTAACACAACATTGAAGGGGTTGAATGTGTGTCTTGCATACATTTGTCCATTTCAGACTCAAAAAATGCAGGTCACATGATCTGACTGCTGTTTAAATGTTTATTTGCCCTTGTGCCTTTCTCTGTGTTTTCAGCTGGGTTGTTTGGAGATAAGCACAGCGTGTCTAAAGATGTACTTTGAAGGGAATCCGCCGGCTAATCAATTTTTGTGTCGAGCTTACCTCTGCCAGGGCCAGCTGAAGTCTCTGCCGGCCACTGGGAGTGTGGTGAGGACAGTAAATTGGACACATTTCCTCAAGGGTGTTTTGTGTGTTTGTGTTTCTGCGCAGCGAGGTGCATACACACAATTACTGTAGAGATTCAGTATATGTGCACTAAAAATGCAGCACGTCTCCTAGCTTTGTAAACAAGCACTAGTCGTTTTACCATTTTAATCCAGTGTCAAAGAAATACTGTCTTTTAACACTTTATTGCATTTAAAATTTACATTAAAAAGTAAATTGAATTCAAACTGTGGCTTACATTGGATAATCTTTCTGTCTGCTCCTTGTTTTTTTGACGTGACACATTTTTATTTCTCCTTTTGCATTATTTTCTACTTTAGGAAGACTTTGAAGAGGCTGCGACGTATTTTCTGAAAGCAATTGAAATTTCAAAGCACGACCCAAGGTACACAACCCCTAAGAAATGTGCTTGGCTTTGTTGTTACAGTGTCAAGAAAGTTGATCGATTTATGTTGTGTACAGTTGATCTTCTCTTGATACTTTTTGGCAGTTGTCGCTACAGTGCAAAGGTGTCCCTGTAAAACACGTTTCTCAACAGGGAATGTGTCTTTTAGATGTGATAGTTACGTAGAAGCATTCAAAGAAGTGAAAGTTTGATTTGTAAACAACATTTGACATACTGTTCAACAGTATTCTCCCTGACCCCTTATTCACAGGCCAGTCATATTTAGCATGTATTCCCAAATTTACCAACTCACGGAGAGTATCTGAGAGCAGGATGAAAGAAGTGAAAGATAGACACCTAATAATAGACGCTATAAAAGGCGTTATTTTCCTTGAGAGATGTGCTTGGAGATAATGGCTTAGCCTTTGTGTACAATCAGCACTGGATTTCTTTGCTAATGAACTCATAACCTGTCAATAAAGGGCTGAATAAGCAATCCCAATTAACACCAAAGGGACTACATATCTAACACATCCAGCCCAGACTAATGCCCAACACACTCTCTGGTGAATAAATTAGCAGCGCTCAGTCTGTTCACGCTGTTTTCACTGAAGCAGCACCATGAATTCATAAATTTCACTAATTTCACATAGAAAACCTTGTACAGGCTGCTCTCTCCCATGGCTCACTGTACAATGGTTAATTCTCTCACATTTGTAATTCACAGGACGTCTGCATACTGAGTTGACACTTTTCTGAACTGACTTGCTTGCATGTGTATCACATAAATAATTCAGTGTTCTGTGTTTACTTTTTTTCCTGCATGTCTTACAGATACCACTTTATGGTGTTTAATGCCTCAGTACTGTACTTCCAGACAGTACATCCTCTCCTCCAGCCAGGGCGGTGCCTCCACCTCATCCCCTCCCTCAAACAGGTGCTGCGAAGTCTGGAGGAGGTGGAGGACGAAGACCACAGCTGGAGGGCTGAACTCATGATGCAAGTGATCCTGCAGGGCTCTCTTACTAACCTCTTGTGTTCAGTTCTGATTCTGTCCATTCTTTATGATGAACTCATAATGATAACACACAGAGCCAATTAACTGGCACTTCATTTATGCCTGTATGTTTGCAGCTCCCCAGTTAACTGGTTGCCCTTTTCCCTCCTATAGAGCGATACTGTTGCAATGCAATGTTTAATCATGTTCTCCCTTGACACCTCAGGTCAAGATGTTGGTTTTATCTGTGCTCGGAAGACAAAATGTAACATTTATGATCTCGTTATCAGTAGGAGGATTGATTAAGCTTCATCTGAATACGATATTCACTCTGCTCCTCCAATACTGCAGTCCACGTCCTGGGATGAACAAAACATGAGAAACATCATTCAGTCTGTAGCTCTGCAACACAAACAGTGTCAGCAAAATTGAACATTACACGCTTCATAAAGAAATGGCTGTTATATATGAATGTATTGGCATATTGATTTCTGGCAGCTCGGTGCATGTACAGTAACAGACTTGGAAGTTGACTTATTATCATACCATGATCAATGCCATGTGATTGCTCTTTTTCTATTCAGGCACCTGGTGAAATGCTTTGTGGACTCTGGGAAGGCTGAGGATGCTGAAAGTTTTGCCAAAGTTGCTGAGGACTTCATCAAGTCGCACACTCCACATCTTTATCCAACACTCTATACCCTACTGGTAAACAACATGTTTTATGCATTGCAGTTATTTTAGTAGTTTGTCTTAAGTATTTAAAATATCAAAAAATGAAATATGGATATACACCATTTCCACGGTTCATTGTAAATATAATTATAACAGCCTTTGGGAAAGTTGGCCAAAAGTGATACTTAATGGCCAGGTTACAGAAAAAAGAAAAAAGTGAGGATATTTCACTAACTTCACTAACATTTTACTCTAGTTTTACTGATCCCAAATCTGATCCTATTGATAGAACTCCTGTCCTATACTGAACTTGACACTAGTCTGCGCACTGCTGTCCATGCCTTTAATTTAAATCAAATATGAAATACAGTAAAACGTTTAGTGAAACATTTCCAGCTGGGTAATTTCTATCTGTTCTTCCCTTAGGTACGACACAAGCTGTCAGAGAGTGATGTCCTCCTTGAAACAAGCAGACAGTGTGCTGCCTTGGCAGTCATTTACAAAACACAGGAATTTAAAAAGTAAGGAAAGTTGCTGTGTGATGGGGTATTTGTTCGTGGGTTTATTTGTTTCTGCTTTGACATGCTGCATCATTTATTTGGCAAAAGGTATTGTTTTTAGTGCTGTCATGATAAAAGATCTTTCCATTTATCTGCAGTACAGACAAACAACTTACACTGTAGCAGGAGCTCGCTGTGAAAAACACAGCCCTTGATCTGCTTTAATAATGTTTGATTTTTTTGTGGAGGCAAGAAAGTGTCTGAAAGTGTTTTTGTTTTAAATGCACAGTCCCTGTTTTTAGAACGCTTTGCTAACAATAGAGGCATAAACAATCTTATTAAAACTTACACCGAGGTCATGGTTTGTGCCATTTTGTGACATCTGCTCTTTTGCGTGTAACCTGCCGAAGATTACATTTTAGATTTTCCATGTCTTCTTACTCTTAGGTGTAAGTTTTTGAGCATAAACCTTTCGTTCCTTCAGCTCACTTGGAACTGCAAACGGTAATCTAGGTTAGTGGTGGCTGCTCAGCCTGTGGCATCCCTTAGTCGGCAGGTTTATCCGGCTGCCCTCATACATTGATACTATACTGTAGTACCGTGTCTTCTAATGTGGCATACTGTAGCACAAACCCGAGCCCTTTCTGCAGGCATGTGCTCGCCATGTCAGATCTCCTTATGGCTCTTCATTTCAGCTATAAACATTGACAGCATGACTCAGTCTGACCCAGCAATCGTCAGCAAACATATAGGTTATTTTGCCTAAGGTTTATGCACTGTTTGGTGTGACTTTATTATAGAGGGATGAAAATACATATGCATGTGTGGTCTTGGATGTGCTTGCATGTGCTTACGTTAATGTACACGGATTTTTGTAGCAGGTTGGAAGAAATAAATGAGAACAAGCTGACAGAAGAGGATTCTGCCAAGCTTGAGGAGATTTTCAATCTGCTTGTGGATTGTACCAAATCACGCACTACCCCAGTGAACTCTAGCCCTCTACAGAGCCCAGCGCCCATCCAGCCTTCTGACAGGTCCGTGACTCAAAATGTCCTGATCAAATCTCCTATGAGATTACCTTCTTTAACTCCCTGTCCTCTTCCTAAACCTTCCACTACCATAAACCCGCATATGGTTTTCCCGAGGGCAGTGCATAGCTCAGATTACTATACTGTAAGTGTTGTGAATTGTATAAATTATGTTTTATCTGGGATTTGCAGAGTTGCCTTCCTCCTGGAGTTGGCTCTGCTGGCCTTGCAAGTGAAGCATCAGAAAATAGCTGCGGACTGTTTGAAAGAGCTAAAGTCGTCAGGAGAGGCTGTGAGTGTCCGATATTCTCTTAAAACCTCAGGCAGTAGAGGCAGTAGCTGTAACTATATTATAGAAACATGCAAATTTATTCATGGTATTTGACATTCTCCCTTAAGTAGACACTTAACAATAGAGAAGATTAATTAGGTTAGCCCGTGATCAAGAGCTAAAGCCTTTTTTTCTTGAGTGATAACATAATTAGCAACAGTGCATGTGCAATATAAAAAAAGAAAGAATTTGGTCATAGTAATTTTGTAGATTTGTCCTTCGACCTTGGACTGCCGAAAGCTGACTCTAGATGTCACATGCGTATTTGTCTTTTCAGAGTATGGGGCAACGGATAATAATGGAATGTGTCAACTGTGAAATTAACCTCCTGAAGAAAGAGGCCAAGATGAATGACTACTCCAAAGCCACTGTGGAGGTGCTTGATCATATGCGTGAAGTATCAGCCATGATTTTCCACCACACATCAGTAACACAAGCAGTGGATCCATTGGCAGGAACTTAGTTATCTGTTCACCAATATCAATCTGTGATGATGTTCTCTATTTATAGGCAGTAAATCCAGAAAAAATGGGTGTCTCTGTGTTTAGGAAGTCCATTTAGAAGCACTACATCAGTGAGAGTATTAGTGAAGAATTGTAATTATAATATAATCAACCTAATTCATTTTCTGGAGTTTTTCCCTCTCTAACAAGAAATTCATTGTCATGTAATCCTATTTCCTACCGTAAAGTGGAAACTGTCGCATTTGAGAATTGGCACGTTTCACACGCTCGGCCCATTTTAATCCAAGTAGACTTGCCAAGTGTTAGAGGTGTTGTGCTGTTACTGCTACATGCTACAGGAGAAATCCTCAGTTTGTCGCTGATATCCCACAGGCCCGCCTGAAGGAGATAAGCAGGTTAGATCAGTGGCTGCAAACAGCGGTGAAAGAAGGGGGGCCCCAGGCTGTGCAGGCAGTGTGTGCCACCCTGTGGAGCGTCTGCCTGCCCCTCTTGCAACACAACTTGAGGAAACGCATCAGGACACCTCTTCTCAGGATGGCCCAAGTACTGGAAGACATGCGAAGGTTATCAGCTTCTTCAAACTCATTATGGTTTACAGCTCAATTTTGTGCTATTGCATAGAAAAATTGTTTTTGCGTGGATTGCATATAGGCTTATCTCACCATGAAAATATATTCTTAGTATTCCTTCCTTCGGGTAACATACAGAGTGGGGTCCAAAAATGTGAGACCACTGATAAATATTAAGTCAGGACTTCTGGCTTGGGTTGTCTTAAATGTTTAATGGGGTTGAGGTGGATCACTATAGAGAAATGTCCCAAACAGTCCACACTCCTTGGTCTTTTTTCAGGCTTCCAGTACCCCATGCAAAGAATGTTTTTTGGTGTGTTTGTGTTATCTCTGCTACAGCTCAAATCTCACAACCGTTATTACAGGTCAATAATAGCTACGAGTCTTACCTGAACATAGTAGAATTAAACCTTGAGCCAGTAGCTTCAGTTTGATTGTTGATATAGAAATACTGCATCATTTTACATTTCAGAACCTCTTAAATTTTTAAATGTATATCCTCAAACTTTAATTCCAAGCTGTCAGATATTATAGATTTGTACATTTCATAATGATTACTTCCAAACTTTGAAGAAAATACTTTTTAAAACGGCACTTGTAGTTTCTGTACAGTATGCATTTTAAACCTGGGTCAAGCTGCCAATTATGATTACAAACTGTGTGAACCACATGTACTTTTACAGTATGTTCCTAGAGATGCGCTGTCATATCCACTCAGAACTGGCAGCGATTGAAGAAGAGGAGGGTCACCTTGAGGCTTCTTTGACTCATCTTCAGAAAGCCATGCAGCTGGATAACGGGATGCAAAGAGAACGTCTGTCGTCAGCTTTCCACCTGCTGCAGCTCAGACGAGCCCGCTACCAAGTGCCTTCCCGGAACGAGGATAAAGCTGCCGTGCTTATGCAGAAGGTTTTCTGTCCATCGATGTCAGACTGTCTAAAATTATACAAAAACTCTTGGCTTATCAATAGCAATGACAGACAGGAACAGTGAATGAAAGGGGGGCTTTATCTCCCAAAATGGAATCATGGCACGGTTTGGGGGAGTTAATTTAATTACAGTGTGGAGATTTAATGGGGACAGGAATAAATGTAAATTATAATGCCGTGCTTTACATAGCTGCTTTGAGGAGAACTCACTAACTATAAGTAAATGCTGACATCAGTTCTTTTCTTTGTCTTTCACAGGCCAGGGACATGCAGCCCCAGGAGAAGACGGACAGCCGTCCCATTCTGGTTACTGTGGGTCTACTTTTGGGTCCCGATGACTTTCAGATGGTACTGGATGCAGACGACACCTCGAAAAGTACAGATTTCTCTTCCCTGCTTTTTACTAATACACATTGACTGACAGTGTCTGATTATCTTAAGGTATTCTCTTGAAAGATACAACCAGATTATTTGAGGAATCAGGAATCATGCGTCTCTTTAAACCTTCATCAGTAGACAGTTTACTGATCTTGAAGGCTGGTATAGCGCACGTTTCTTATTTATTTATTACACACATAACGGAGGAACAAGAAAACAATATAAGGATATGACTATTTTGAAGAATCAAACAATGCAGGGACAAAGACTGGTGGTTTTGTAGGCATTGTACTCAAAGTTGAATTTAATGTTGTGTCCTTCTGGTTTGTAGTTTTGATGTTTTGATATGGCATTTACAGTGATGTAAACATCTACTTTTGTACACATTTATTTGTACTGTGGCATGCATAATGTTTTAATACAGCATGACTGTCATGAGTTTGGTGATGTCGGACAAAACCCAGTGATCTGTGCTGACTGGGCCCTCATTCACTTATAGAATGCACCAATCCCATGCAGTAATTGCACAACTTGGTGATGCCTCAGTAAAGCAGATCCTCATTATAAACAGATTAAGTGCCACGTTGCAGAAAAAATAAATTGGTGTGCACTGTGTTGTATGTAAATGTATCCATCCATCTTCAGATTTGGACAGAAAGACCTTTTTGTGGCAGCATTAAACTTTGTTGCTAGCTGTCTGCAATTTCCCGCACGAAGTGTGTTTGAGTGTGCTTCAAGTTGTCGCGTTTTAGTGCCCAACATATTCCAGTTTTTGCCGTAGACAGTATTTCTGCCTAACTGTTAACATGTCTAATGAGAGGAAATATTCCCCTCATATTCTTATTGACATGCAGTAACGTCCATTACTTCACGTCTTAGTGCAGATTTGTATTGGAATATAAGCATATTATCCAAAAAGCTGTTGATTCTTGACTCAACATTCAGTGAATGTTCCTAAACCGGACTTATATTGGTATTCCAAAAGGTCTTTAGCAGCAAATCCTACACTCAACATTTAGCCTAATTTGGAATCTAAATTTGTTTACGTGATCTTCAGCAATTTTGGATTATTGTTATATTCTGAATTATACTGGTACATTTGCATGAGTGCTGCTCACGGTGAAGTTCCATTCACTGTGTGCAGTGTCCCGTGGAGCAGAGGGCCTGAGCTTGGGGAGCTCCATTGATCTCTGACTTATTCCAGGCTCCTTCTTCCACAGCATCAAATGAGACTTCAGCAGTCCTAATGATCCAGGGAAGAACTTGCTTCTGACAGCAAGGAAAAAGGTTCCTGCCGAAGGCATGGGTTAAAAGCTTTCCTCCCTAGAGTCACCTCTTGTTTCTGTCCGTGAACCCCTACTTCCCTAGACAAAGACTCTTAATCATTGTGATGTGAGCTTCAAAGCCTGCACACAAAACAACCCGGGAGTTTCGAAGATTTAATTAATTGCAGCATGTAATGTTACCACAATTGGCAGTTGTGCCTCAGATGTTCATCAAGGAGAGGTGTGTAGGTGAGTGTGTGGATTTTGTCACTCCTCTCACAGTCACAGCCTTCATAATTCAGGTCCATGCAATGTCTGCCACTGCAGATGGTCCTCAATAAGAACTGCAATACTCTCTCTCTTCCGTGTCCCATTAGTTGTGTTTCATTTGGATACATGGATATAGCATAATGAGGATGATTGTGTATCCTCTTCAAAAACTACACTGCTATAACTAGGCATTTTTTCAAACTTTATTTAGTATTTATAGAAAAGGAAAAGCTTTCAGTATTAATTATATTTAACTTGTCCATACAATACTTCAACAATTGTCTAGTTCCCGTAGGCAGTCTTGGACCTGGACCAGCGGCACAGCTTGCTGCTAAGGCGCATCATCACTCTACATCTGTACAGAGGGTGGACGAACACCTGGCTAGACAAAGCAGTGACACAGACAGCATAGAGAGGTGTGTGTTTCCACATTTGCATGTATTGATTATTACTGTGCACGTATATCCAGTACGTATGTGTATCAATGTGCATAAATGCCTTTGTTCTCTATATTCTTGCCAGTTTCTGCCAGGACTTCCCAGCAACCCAGCTGGAAAATTGCCCATATAATCAGACTTTTATGGCTTGTTGAATTTATCACCCCTTGCTTTTACTGAACATTAGATACTGATGAATGTTTGATCTATTGTTCCTCTCTGCAGTTAAAGTTGTGTGACTGCAGGAGTAGGCATCCTCCCGTTACATCTGCTTATTCACAACATGGGGTTGATATCCCCATGTGTGCCCCTATCATTACTGTTACAACTGTGCACATCAGAATGGCAGGCTAGGTAGTTAGGAGAGTTCAGCACCACCAGGACCCGAGAGCAATTATTTATTATTCACAACCCTGCAACAATTTTAGATCACATACAATGTGCGACTGTGGCCTTTTTCTGACCCCGGCTTTCTGAACATCAATCTTTCCTTATTTTTGGCTGCTTCAGGATGAAGTTGTGGGCAACACTAGCAAAGACAGCCAGGAAACGGGAAGTTTGGGATGTGTGCCGAGCTGCATGTCGATTTTGTTTGCTTTATGATGATGGGAGATGGAAGATTTCCAAGACTGACAGTAAGATGATGAATAATCCTAAAACGGACAGTAAAATAACAGAAATATTCATAACAGAGTTATAAATCAGGTTAAACAACTTTTAGGAGAAGCCACAGTCTTAAATATATAAATGTTATGATTATGAAATAAAAATGAAAGTAATATGATTTAATCATGAGGTCTAATCTGGTTATAATTATTGATAATTAGAGAAAAATGGTTGACAGGTAGCAGCATAAGAATAGATGTAGTAATCGTAGTTGTCACACTGCTAAATACAAAGAAGGAAGATTGCAGTGACTGATACAATTCACATCACTGATTGTTTTCAATTCTCTCCAGAATGTAGCTGCTCGGAGGAAGAAAGCTGTGCAGAGTGTCGTGGTTGCCCTGGAGGACAAACCCATGCCCACCTGCTCCGCCTTTTAGCTGAAATTCACTTCATCAATGCTGAGGTGTGTTCACACACGCCCACTTTCCAACTGGTTTTACAGTTCTGTATTTTTAAATATTGCTAGTTTTGATTATTTTTTGCATACTAAAATAGTAACGCTGTAAGAATATGGAGCAAAGACTCTGGTTTCCAATCTAATGGCATCTTGAGAGAGCTGGCTGCTGGCGTTGGCAGTGTGAGCTGGTGCTACAGCCAATAGGGCACTGAAGAGCTGCACAGTGGCTGATAGAGTGTGAGCAAGAAAGGCATAAATGCAAGAGTTGTTCTCTTCAGTATGTCTATATATATTTTTTACTTTGTGCATATTTAGATACTGCTGCAATCAGTAGTTGGTTCAGTCAGTAGTGGTCCATCAGCAGCTAAGTGTTTGTGTTCAACATTATTCAAAAGTAATTGATGTTCACACTAGATGACACAGGTCAACTTTATACAGTGAGGGATCTTTTGTTTAGTGTCTGACTTTCTTTTTTTGTGCTGCCAAATATTAAAGCTTTTTTTCTCCAGTTAATTTAAGTTAAATTATATCATGTCCATGTGATTATTACAAGGAGCTCTCAGTATTTGTCAGTGAACACGTGGCTTTCAGCGTAATATCTGTGATTACATTACTAAACTCATGTCTATACACCCTCATAGCTAAATGCAACTTTTTTAATCCTAGTTCTGTCCTTTTGTTTACGTCACACACAGACAGTACTGCTTTGAAACGCAGTTCTAGCAGCATCTGCCCCTGAAAGTACTTTTGGATTCCCTATATTAAAAGTTTTATATTCTTGATGTGCATACACTGTAATGACTGGTTGTTGCAGTTGGCACTGTCTGCCTTTCGTTGTGACACCTCCATTATTGATAGATTTAGTGTACATCATTTACCAAGCACAGCAGAAAGCCTACCAGGTTTTTACACGAGTAGATGTTAATTGGTTGGAGTCAGAGATTGTTGTACTGGTCTTATGAGCTTGTCTTATTGTGTAATTTCACTTTCCATCAAGCCTGCAGCTCCCCATCTTCATTAAGTCTGTACAGATGTTAACTTGACAGCACTTTGAAGAAAATGGAGACAACTATCCATAGCAACGACACGACCTTGCCAAAACCTCTGCTGTTGTTCCTTTCATGTGTCTCTCTCTTTGTTCTATGACACCAAGATATATGTATGTTTGAGAATCGGGTTATAATTCATTAATTTAAAAGATACATTTCTTTCAATCTGATGATGAAAACCAGTTCCTGCTCACCGGCCACTTATTTTACCTTTGATCTGCACGGTTGAGGTTTAATTACCACAGAGAAGCTGCCATACCCAAAAGATGGAGGTCTTCTCTTCTGCTTTAATTATGAAGTCGTCAAAACAAGAAGTCACCTGTGATATTATCCTTTGAGGGTGATAAATGAATGTATTCTGTCTTGCTCAGGCCACCGTCCAAAAGCTGTTAACAGAAGGATTGCAGCTCAACAGCCCTGCTGTTCCCCCACAGGAGAGAAGGGTTTGTGTGTCTGAAGACGATCCACACTGGGTTGTTTACAGGTGAAAAGACAATATGCAAACGCACATTCCAGCATGTTGAAACTAAAATAACTTTGCCCTGTATATTTCTTCTTCTTGTACATATTTTGCATATACAGTGTTATACATTTCTATTCATTTTAAGTAAAACGTTTTTCATTTTACATTACTATAGTTAACAACTGGGTGTTTCAATTGCATATTTATAATTACCAATATTATAAGAGGGGTAGGCCTTCTGCATTGAGAATAAATATGCGTAACTGTTCAGAGATTATGATGGGCAGTGGGAATGACACTAGAAACACTGTTAGCTAAATAGGATTTAGTTTCCTTGTCTTTTAAATCAGAAGTAACCCTAGTTTCAAACATTGGCTATGATATGATTAAAGATTTAGATGCTGTAGATAATATGCACCAGACACAACTTGAATCTTGTTGTTTTCCCACCTCCTAATTTCTTTCACAATGGAATTAGATTCATGGTGTTTGTCACAGCGTTCCTCTTTCATGTTTATTACAGGATTCAAAAAATGTGAGGGGTTCTTATCACGCCTTCCTGCACTGCAGTCATGGTTGTTTCAGGCGAAATGGCATTAGTCAAGAAACTTTTTTTTTTATTATTATTCAGCAGTGGAACGACTGTGCTACTTCCCTTACTTAATTTGCCTGAATTAAAAGTGCAGTGTGTGTGGGTGGAATCTGTATTCTGGGAACAGTTCGCTTTTAATTCAAATTCCTTTTGTGGCCTTTATTGTTATTATGGTCATCTTTATAATTGTCATTTATCCAAGGTCAGTGATGCTTTCAAGGGCTGCTCTTGGCCACATCTCATGCAACTACATTCCCCACACCTCATTAAACGCATCTTGCATAAAATACCTGCCTCTTTTATTCAGCAAATGAAACAAGTAATGAGAACTTTTTTTAATTTATTAACTTTTTTGTCTGGTATGTGATCTTTTTAGCACTGATGTCTCACAGCAAGAAGGTTGTGGGTTTTAATCCTTTGGCCGACTGGGGCCTTTCTGTGTGGAGTTTGCATGTTCTCCCTGTGTCTGCGTGGGTTCTCTCTGGGTTATTAGTTGGTGATGCTAAATAGGTGTAGGTGTGAGTGTGAATGGATGTCTGTCTCTCTGTGTTAGCCCTGCGATAGACTGGAGACCTGTCCAGGGTGTACAACCCCGTCTCTCACCCAGTGACAGCTGGGTTAGGCTCCAGCCCCCCCCCCTGCTGTCACGGCCACTACTGTCTCTCTCTCTGTCACACAGAATTACTGCCTTCTCGATCACTTTCCCACTCTCTACTCTATCCTTATACTTCTCTTACCCAGAGACTGGATCCAAGCGCTGTCTACCTACGCCACCTCCAGCTTCTTGCGGGCAGGGGAGCTTGGAGCAGAGATCAAGGAGCCGTGGGTGGTAGCGAATGCAGCCATTTACCTGTGGAACCATAATAGCCACTTGCTGGCAGCGGGAGAATACCAGTGCTTGCTTCCCACTTTCCAGAAGCTGGTTGACATGTTCCAAAAGACTGAGTACACTGGGTAGGCTGAGTGTCCAAATTTCTGTTATGTATGTCTGTATATTTGTTTTTAGCTTGGAGAACCAGGCTGCTCCAACAGTAGCGAAATTCAACCCTGATTTTCTGAAGTTGCTGTTGATGTCAACTTTCATCATAAAATAAGTTGTTACACGCAAAATGTCAGCATTTCAACATGAAAAAAAGCAGTTTGAAATTATTCAGTGGCTTTTGAATGAAATGAATTAACCCCTGGGAACTACTGTGTTTACAACATCCGTGAAACTTGCAAATGGGTACTTTTTTAGTTAATAGCAACTGGTGAATTTGTCCTCAGAAAATAATTTTAGGCACAGCTGTGTAAAATATTTATAAATTTGTTTTCAGAATTTAAGATGGTTTCAACTCTGCTTTTATTTTTAGCCTTGGAAAGAAGCAGCATACGCTTATGAAAACAGCCCAAACTGTCCTTGGGCTAAGCAGTAATTGTGAGAATTTTGGGATGCAGTGACATTCTCATCTATAAATCCGTTGTAAGGGTTTCTCATTTCAGGAAGACCTAGAACAAAAACGCTTGGCCTCTAAGTCCAGCTTTCATTCAGCTCTTATTCTCCCAGATCTGATAGTCAGTTTGGAACATTCTTTGCATTTTATGTCTCAGGAACCGTTCTCTGTTAGTGCTCCTGTGTGATGCCGTGGCCCGGGGGTTAATCCAGCCTCTGTCGGGACCAGACGGTGTTGAGCCTGCCCCATCGGGAGACAAGGAGAAAAAGAGAGCTGAGAAGGGGATGGAGAAAGCTGGAAGTGTTCATGGGGTTTTCTTAGACCCAGCTGCCCTGCAAGATGTCCGCAAAGCATTAGAGGTGTGTCACCTAAGTCACTGTGTGGATGTGGGGAGCGAGATGGGGGTAATGGGCCACTGTGTGTGGCTGTATGTTTTAATACATGTCTTAACGAGTCAGTACCATAGAATTAGTGAAGTTTCAGTTACATTTTCGGATCTTATGAACCAGCCTTTTAAACAAATGTTGGTGTAGGTGGTGGTATGCAATTTGCCCTGTCAATCATTATTTTTGTCTGTCGAGTTTCTAGTTAGAATTAATTTTACCAGACAAATCTGAAACTTACTGGTCACGTTTTCGTCACATTTTACATTACAAACAATAATGTATACCTGGGTGCTAACTATCTCAAAATCATTTCAGTGTTTAATGAACAATTAACTAAAACCTCAACATCAGCCACTACTACGAAACATCTGTAACATATGTAGACAGTTTAAAAACAGCTAAGCCTACCATGTCAGGCTAGGGAATATCAGGTAACATTTAATTTACTGCTTTTTTATTATAGTAAGGTCCTGTGCTGCCAATTTGAAATCAAACATGTCTAATTTGTCTTCACAGCACACATAAACCAGTCACTCTCTCCTCTTCCAGACAACAACTTAATTCAGTTCTGCAAAGAGAAGAAGTTTACATTATATACATATACTAGTAGTAGATTATGTAACATGTAACTCAAACAAGGAGGCTCTACATATATGACACATTACAAAAACAAAGCACGTTTGGTTGCATATCTGTTTTTTTTGGATGGATCTTGTTGGAGCACACATGACGGGCCCTCTGTTAGTCCCCCCTCAGATTGACTGACATGTTTTGAGCTGTTTTTTCTTTCAGTTTATGAACTTTCCACTGACAATAATGTGTGAAATCTCTACTGCGGAAGCCTAAGAACTTATTGGAATCTCAGAAAACTGTTACAAAGAGCGTGTTTTTAATCTCTGAATGCAGTTTTGCTGAATCGCGTCCAGATAGTAAAATTTTCATCTTTTGTGAAGGCATCACGTGGATGAAAACCATTTACACGCTGTCAGTCATGTAGACGTTTGACTTTCAAATCTATATTTATACCGACGTAGCTTGCTTTTAATCTTTCGGTTTATCCGGTTATGGATGATGCGATTCCACTTATGAACCTTTTGCTTTTATTTGACAGTGACGGTAACAGCAGACAGAAAATGTGACGAAATAGAGTAGAAATGAAAGTGGGAACTCATGCGGCATGTGTCCTTTCTGCTTTTGACAACTGGACCTGCGTTGTTCGATGCAGTGCTTTATATGTTAAGAAGGCAATGGTTACACCACTGCATATAAGGTCGCAAATAAAGAAAACCACTTTGCATACAGTATTTTAAGACTTCTCTCTCAACACAAAAGGAGGATAATAGTCAAAGATAAACTTAATTATGTGTCTGTTTTTAAGAAATGCATGGCCTTTAGATAGCACAGATTCCTCCTCAACAAGATATTATGACATAAAGTGCACCGAAGCATCACAGCACTCTCGGGATTCATTTTGTTATTTTGTACATCCCTTGATACGTCCAACCATGGTTGCGCACACATGCAAACACACTCACATGTAGCTTTCATGACTGGGTTCCTTTGTGCTATTGAAGTCACATTTCTCTGTTCTCTTTGCTGCCAATTAAACTCTGTTTCTTTTCTGCCTTTCTCTTCCAAGGGTCCGCCATGAATATGAGCTCTAAGTTCAGATGAAAAGCATATTATCAGTGAATTATTAACCATATTTCACGGCGTCTGTTTCCTTTTGAAGGAAAGATGAAAATGATCCTTTGCAGTTCATGTTTTATAAATAGTCTACCGTATAGCGGGGTCAGATACAGTGTCTAACTGGAACAAAGTCTTACTGGAATCTGAATTCAGTGAGACATTGTGTACGTTGTGTCTGAAAGAGAGTCTAGGGTGTGTCGGGAGTCTTTCAAATATGCATCATGATGTGTTCTATTTGAAATAAACTTTTGACAGGCTACATCTTCATCATCTATTCTCGTGCAGTTTCTTGACTAGAGTAATATTCTACTTATTGAGGTTCTCAGGCACCATAACCTAGGGAGAATGCAAGCTCATTATTGTTGTCTACACTCTCCCCTAGCTGTGTGACTACGCTCTTCACATATCCAGTTGCCACATCCCAGGGGAGACCATCCCCATCGCAGCAATAAAACAGTTGTTGGCCACATGGGGGCACATCAAGAGACTCTTGCAACAGCAGACTGGCTCAAAGATGGAGACGCTCAAAGACGAGGTACCATTCTTTTCAGTCCAGAACTTTTTTTGTGCTGCTTGCTAAGCTTAACTGGCAATGATGCAATCGGCTCCAGGGGTTAGGATTCTTTTCTCAGCCTACGACTGTCAGTTTATAAAGATGACTGGTGGACTTGTGGCATTTGTTAATTTCATGCATGAAATTCATTTTCAGTTTATACACTTAGTTACACTATTACTGGGAATCCATGCTAATAATAACAGATGTATCAGCCGCCTTCTTCTTCATGCAAGTGTACCCAACATGTCACAATGGGTGCTCCTTGGCAGCATATTTAAGAGCTTTAAGACGCTCTGTTTATTTCGATTTTCCAAGCTTTTAAACTGATGTAAAACAGCAAGGTTAATTTTAGAATCGTAATGGAATAAGATATGAGTAGGACGTCTTGTTTTGTCTTAGTGTCTTATCCTAATTTACAAGTAACTATCAAAAGCCCAGTTTTGGTCCTGTCTGCACTCTGCACGGAGTGTTAATGTTCTACACACCAGAGTTTTGTGAAAAGTAAAAACATTTTTATAACTTTGACTCTTTTTAAGTTGTGATCACTGTATTCCTGCATAGATTTTAGTTGGGAGGTGGCAGATATATAAACTCTATGAACTGTTGATGCAACAAAGATGATTAAGAAGTACAGTGAAGCTATTTCCATATCCTCCTGTGCAATTACTTTCATTTTCACTTCAAGGGGCTGTCATGTTTTTATATATATATATATATATAAACTAAGGTAGAAATGGCTAATTAGAGAGCTTTTTACTGCACAACAAAATACTTGGAATGAAAGAGACACTGAGTTCTTGCCAAGACAACTGTATGACTCAGTGTCATAACATCACCATGTCCCATTCATAATGTATCCTGTATTATGGTCTACTTGCAGTTCCTCTACACAGTGCTTTTGTGTCTATATCTGTATGATTACTGACAAGTTTATTAGTCTTGTTGATGTTGTAGGTGTTATCTCCAGCCTGTCCATATTACACCACCGTTTCCGCTGGCCTGTGATCATTTCTGCATGACATATTTGCCAATTGTACCGGTTTACAGTGGGACAAGATTGCGGGGAAAACGTTTATACAATTTGTCAGTTAAATGGACTGTTTGATTAGTCACCATAATCCCACAGCCATTTGTCAGCCAAGAATTTCCTGCCCTACATTAGTCCCTTCAGCCTGGTGTGCTTTGCTTTGCAGCCAGATGAGGTTTTTTTTTTTTTTGCCATGCAAATTAAGAAATGCAGTGTTATTATAAATGGGGTTCATATTTAATTGCAATCAATTAATCATTTATCAACTTGTTTTCCACACACTGGGAAGTCATACATTATCAACAAGGCCGTCTCTGCAGTATTTGGAACACATACAATAATCATACTGCAAGTCCATGTATAATATATAAGCAAATAGCAATGCATGTATATATATATATCTTCTCTATAATTAAACTTAAGGGTTTGGTATATATTAAGAAGGGGACTACACTGTAGCGCTCAGCGTATCATTGCTCTCTCCCTCATCTGCAGTGTGAGGAAGTGTCGGTGATGACGCGTGTGCTGGTTGGAGTGGAGATGCTCCAGTGCAATAGGAACCCGAGGCATATGGAGTTCACTGTTCCCAACCTCTCCACAGTATGTACTCCTCTGTTTTCCTACAGTAGCTGATGCTCAGATGGCAACAACAGATGCCAAGCTGACCCATGTGCCCTGCGTACATCTCATCATGTGTCAGTATGTATATATATATATATATATATATATATATATATAAAAAAAGACTTAATCATCGTGCTTTGGTTAGATAATACTTATCAGAGATTTCTTTGACATGAGTTGTGCTGCATTTTTTTTTTTTCCCGTAGAGAATTTCTCTTGGTGACAGTTTGACCCTTTTTTCAATGCTATCTTCTCTCTCTGTCATTCACTCCCCCCCAACGGTCCCCTGTTTTCACCTCTTCTGTTTCACTTTTCAATCACCCCCTCCTCTCTTACACGCTTTACTAATCTTCTCTCCGTTTGAATTCTATCAACTCATCCCCTTTTTCAATCACTTCCCACCCTCCCTCTATTACATTTTCTCCCTGCATGCGTCCTTCATTCCCTCCATGCCCTCTGCTTTATTTGCTTTATTCTCTTCTTTTCAATTCTGCCCATTTTCTCCTCCTTGCTGTTGCATCACTCTCTTTGTCTTTTCTACCTTTCTCTTATTTCTGTTTCCATGACTTAACCCCTCTCCTCTATAATTTCCCTGCCTTTATGTCACTGCCTCTCCGATGTTCCACCGTACCTCTTCTCACATATTTTATCTCATTCTCTCCTCCCTTCTTTTCTCACAACCCCTCCTCTCTTCCTTTCCTTTCCTGTCACCACTTCTACATTTCCATCTCTCCCCTCTTTTCACTCCTCACCTAAAGCTGGTGAGCATGGCATCTGAATGCAGCTGGTGCGATGCTGTGGTGGAGTTGCAGGTGTGGTGCCAGCTGGCTGCCTTCTGCCACCATGTCAAGGACCACAGCTTGGTGTTGAGCTGCACTGAGCGTGCTCTGCAGCTGGAAGAAGCGGCGGCAAAGTGTCTCAACTCCATGCCCTGTGTTTTGTAAGTGTAGTTGACTGTTTACAATTAAAAGATGAGTTCAAGAAACACCTAGATAGATCTATCTTTTTGTTTAATTCATATAAATAGCCAAGGAAGACTACACTTAGTAGGAATGTGTTTGCCTTGTTATGGAAAGCACTACGACATCTTGTGCATACTAAAAAGGATTGCAGTTAATGTAAATAGGCAGGCATTGCTTTGCATTTTTTCATGAACCTTGAATTAAGCAAGTCCGGTTTACAATTTTGATGATTGACTGATGGATTCTGATTGACAGCTAATACATTTCCTCACATCTGCAGGTATGGCCCGACTGCAGTGAATGAGATGCTGAGCAGCGCAGCCTGTCTGAGAGGTTTGAGTTTAATCGATGAGTCCTGTGGAGATCTAAATGCTTACAAAGAGGCTATGAAGGTGCTTCTGTCCAGTGTCAGGTAATGTTTAGAAAAAATCTATAATAATATATTGACTAATGCCTCAGGCTGCTTAATCTCTCCCTTAATCTGCTTATTCAACATTGGCTTGACATTTATAATTTCTTAGCATTTATCAGACTGCTTTGTTCTTTCTTTCTTGTCCTTAGCTTCTCAGAGAAAGCTGTCAGTCCAGCATTGTGTGTTACAGCTGCCAGACATTACTGGAACACTTGTCTACCCCTGACACAGAGCCTTCAGGAAAGATGGCAACTCCAGGGGCACCTGGAGAAGATCCTTTATGCCCTGGATCATACCACTAAACACCAAAATGTATGAATCCCACTTTAGAAAAAAGTACTTACAACAAAAAGAACAGCAAGCGTGCAAAACAAGAACTGAATGACAGTCAGAAATAACCTTTTACATCTTATTAGCTTTTCGCTATTACCTTGAATTATTTAATCTTACTGACACATTAGAGTTGCTCCATTATCTATAGCTGATGATAAAACTGATGAAAAGGAAAATCTTCAGGGGAACGAGGAAAAGTTGTGGGTGTACTCAGCTGTGAAAAAAACAAACAAAAAAAACATCTCCCACTCTCTGCCTCTGGACAGAGATCCAGCCAGGGTGGAAAAATATTTGCTCAACTGTGAAATAACTCGAACTCTCTGATATATAATTCAAGGCAGTTTACAGGAGGATGAAAGTGTGTCCTCAATCCCATATTGTCATGTGTTGTCATTGAATATATTCTGGTTGTAGAAGGCCGATGGGGGCGGTGTGATATACAGAAGAAAGTCAGATAGCAATTTAGCGTATATTTTATTCGTGATCTTTCACCATGACCAATTACCTACCACTACTACCAACATACCCTTTCAGTCTTGTGGGCACTGTGTCAGTGCCTGCTTCATCTACGCTGTGGGAATGAGCATTATCGCAGGTCTTTCCATCCTGCTTTCCAGCCTACAGTCAAGCCTGCTCCCAGCAGATCAAACACGTTGAGCTCACAAACCTCAACGTCATGACCATGACTTATTATAATATTTCCATATCCTTTACTCCCTCATGTGTACAAACACATGTGCGATTTCCACTGTATTTAATTTAAAATGTTTGTACTTATTTCATGTTTTTATTACTTTCATTAATCTATTAATTCTAACTACTATTAATTATAAAAGTATTCATCTTTTTCCTTTTCTTTTTCAGAAACAGGGCAAAGTGAAAGGATTGACAGCACTGCCTCTTGGGAGCTCTAAACACGGAGCAACAAGTAGGTGCTAAATGAACCCTAAAATTCTTCCAGCCATGATATATTTTTCTTTTGCCGATGGACTCATGGTAGTTTTTGTTTACTGTAAGGATTTTATTTGGTTAGCTCTTCAAGTTATGAAGTTATGATATGTTTTGTTTGGATTATATTTCAAAATTTCAACTAAATATTCATGTTTTTTGCATATGCGCCCCTTTGAGCAGATGAAGAGGACCTAACCGTCAGAGCAGCCATTTACATTTTGTTGCTCCACATCCACGTTGATAAAGCAGACTTTGGAAGTGCTCTGCAGGTGCTTGACAAAGCTATGAGAGACATGCCTCGCTCCAGACACCGACTGTGAGTAAAAAAAAAAAAAAAAAAAATGATCACAGTGAGGAATGGGGGAAAGAGATGAGAGAGGAAATGAGATGAGATGAGACTGGAAAGGTACATATACAGACAGACATCTTATTATCCTCTGTGTTTTCCCAGACCTCTGCTCAAATATGGTATACCGGTAAAAGCACGTCTGGGAGAAAGTGTGCTGCTGGACATGCAGAAATTACAAGATGAAGGAGAGGAGTGCTGTTCCTGGATGTGGCACAGAGTGGCACTGTGTGCTGGCACCATAACCGAACAGCTAACATGCTACCAGAAAGCCATCAGCTCTCTCACGGTAAAACCTGTGCACTGACACCATTTTAACATTGTCACTAAAAGCTGGTCCATCATCACATTTATGCAGGTGACTTTGAAATGTAATCTTGAAGATAATTTACTATCATTGTTTCGCACTGAGGGAAGACAATATTTAATATTTTTTAGCAATGGCTCTAGCACCATCATGTGGAGAATGCATGTTACTACATGTTCCTCTTCATGTACCTCTTATGAATCCTCTTTTCTCAGTTGTGCCTTGGTTAATTTTAGGGTAAGAGGTAGGCTTTGAGTGAGTAACAACATTTTCAGAGGTCTCTGTGAGAAGACTTTTTCTTGTCATCCCTATAATAAAGTGATCGACTATTTTAAATCCCATCTGCGAGCAGAGCGCAGAGACTCTGTGGCAGAAAGTCAGCATCCTGCTTGAATTTGGAGCGTGGCTGTACTGTCACAACTTCCCAAAAGGAGATGCCCAACACCAGGTTCAATGGGCAATCGACATCCTTTTACACTTGGAACCTGGACGGGCAGGCGGAGGAGGTAGGATTCACTGGCTCAGACACAGCTGTGTGACTGGGTGGTTTTGCTAATTATGTTACTGTGCACTCTAAAATCTGTAGGGAAGGAAACAGATTCTGAGTTACACATGTGGGAATGGGATGCAGATATCTCAGGGGTCCTTTGTCACATGGGTTCAGTTTGAACGGTTGTGACGGTATAGTTTTATTTCAGGGAATCTCCTGATGTTTCACACTGTTAACACAGAAAATAACATCTGATCTGTCTGATCCGGAGAAGAGCCGTGACACATCTGTCTCTTAGTTATATCATCATTAGAATCGAGTGTTTGTACTTTGAAAGAAACTGAATGATATCTCACTATTTAAAAGACTGATGTATTTTTAATATCTGGCATTTAGCCCCATTAAATTAAACACTGAACACTTTATCTCTTTATCTCTGTAGTATTTAACTCTATTCATCGTTAAGAATAATGTTTTAATTGATGTTATTCAGCTATGTTGTGTGAGTGTTGTGTATATCTGACTTGTCTCATGTTAAATTGTTCCTTACAGTCAATGTTATATGTAAATATTTCCTCTAGCGGATGAGTCTATGGAGAGATGCGAGTCCCAGGTAGAAGTCCATGGCTTGTTATTCGCACAAAATGTGTCCAGTCTGAAGGATGTGCGTAGCCTTGACTACTTAATACAAGCACACACTCTTCTCGCTGTCATGGCTGAAAAGACTTCACCCGAGCACCAGCTCAACCTGCTCAGAGCCTACACCTTTGTGCTCCAAATATGGCAGGTACTGCTTCGTACCCACTACTCCTCGACTTTGACCATGTGGAAAAAGTTTCTGATGCAAATTATTCCTGAGTTGAGGGAAGACTTTCCATGAACAGTATGTGCACAATGTTCTACTGCAGGTTTCGGTGGCAGTGGCTTGTGAAATTTCCAGTGACATGTCAAAGACTCAGTCACTACAGTCTCCTCTCTCTGCCGGATCCAAAAAAGGCAAAGAAAAGGGGAAGAGCAAAAAAGGGAAAGATGTAAGTCCTACGGCTCATATTTGAGTTTATAACCTACTATAATTTAGTCTGTCTGTGTGACAGAAAAACAATAATATCTTGTTTAATAAGTAATTATTCTCATCCTGAGTTTTCAATCCTGTGTCTCGTCTGTTTGACCAGCCTACCCCTGCAGAAGAAAGACCTAAACCTGTCGTCTTGGATCAGACACTTCCTTCCACCCTGAGGGACTGGGCGCGCTACACCTGTCCTGACCTGGCCAGGGACATATTCAGAACCAACAGCAATCCCCACTGTATCAATACACACAGCATTACAAAGCAGGCACGAATCTCACCTCTGTCACACGTTTCTCTCGGTGTTGTAACAATCTATTATTTGTGGCATTGTCTGAGATTCTCAACATAGCAGGCGTATCTGCTGGCTTTATAGTATCAAATACTCAGCAGCAAAAAGAAGTTGCTGTTTGCTGGTCGTGAGAAAATACACTCATTGATTTTTGGAGATCAGTTTTAAATGGCTGAAACCCTTGTATTCTAAACAACATGTATTAGAACCAGTGTATTGAGCTACCACCTCAATCAGTTCGAAATACGTGATGAGACTGGATGTCATTAGTCAGGGAATGGACCAAACAGATGGGATCATTGGCCCGTTTATGTTCCAGCTAATACACTGGGTTGTACTGAGGCTTTCTTGGGAGATTACATGACTTTTATTTCATTTTCTTTGTTTGGTTGCAGACACAAAGCCTGTTTTATCTCAACCTACTGGAAAAAGAACTACTATCGCTGTCACTTGACCACCTGACCCTGCCCGTTATGCACTTAGCCGAGACCATTGCTCATGACCTTTTGGACAGGAGGAGCCTCTCTGACCTCTACCGACTTAGGTAAAAACACTAATGCTTTCAAAGAAAATGACACACATCAAGGTATTTTAACTGAGCTTGAGGCATACAGCTGAGAAGAACCATCTGAGCAATACTGGCGCCAGAAGGGGTTGTGAAAATCTGTTCAGCTGTCTGCCCCATTCCCTTGAACTCCTTCAAATTTGGCACAAATATTCACTTCAACTTAAAGATGAAGCGTTTGGAATTTGGTAGTGAAAGGTGGTCACTGTTATCTCTCAAAACACATTTTTGGCCATAACCCTGTACCCTTTAATCCTCATCCCAAGGCAGGCCTGTCTGGTGCACCTGAGACTGACACCAAAACATTATGGAGAAAAATTAGAAAAAATGTGGTGGTGTGTGGAAAATATCAAATACAAATATGGAAAAACATTTGCACATTCACATTTTGACAGATGTGACGCAGACCTTGTCTCATCATTCTTGCGTGAAGCTAGAGTACTGAGGTAACAGCAGCACATAACATACCCGAATCACCAGTCAAACGTGTAGAGGTGCCATTTGCATTGTGGGTAATGTTGATGATTTGTTTAGCTTTCTGAAAATCTTATAGAAAAGCACTGTGAAATGTGAGAAGTTTCATTTCATTATTTTACATGAATATCCAGTCTGTTTTGTGACAAGATGTAAAGACAATGACTTCTTTAGCTATTCAACACCTGGAAATGCACGGCAACCAACTCGTGACACAGTTTGTTGCTCTGCAATACAGCCAAATTTTCTTGTTGCTCTTCATTTGCCTGAATAGAATTGTGAGGACGTGTGTTCAGCTGGGTTTGGAGACACATTCACCATATCAGGAGAAGCTTCTGACTCTGAGCAGAATCAAAGAAGAAGAACAAATGAGGTACGTGAAGTCGGCTGTAAAAATTTAATGTTTGTACATCTTTTATAACCTGTACTATCGTATTCATGACTTCAGGTGCCGCCAAGCCATAGCTCGTTCACAGGACAGGAGAACGCTTCAGAAAGCTTATAACCAGGTCAGCTCGTGCTCACAAAATCGATCCATCTATGTTTGATTTTTTTTTCTGTGTATTTGTAACAGCTTACAAGTTAAAGAAATTATCATTAAGAATAACAACTTTAAATTTACTCAGATTTTCTTAGTTCTCTGAGGATCATTGGCAAGCACCCCCAACTGAGTTACACTGGGGAAAGAAATCTACTTTGTGCTGTAATTAGTACTTTTATAATGTAGCTCTGACTTATGGCAGATAATATATGAGCCTCATGACAGTCAAATTACTTGTCTCATAAACCTGTGATGCGTGTTAACTTAGAAGTCAATCATGCTGGATGAAGATGGTGATTTTTTTTATGATAATTATAAATGGCTGTCACTTTTCTCTCCTTCTGCCTTTCTCCATAACTTTTGCCTGTTAATGGGGTGAATGTCATATTGAAAGCTACAAAGCCCATAAACTTTAACAATATATTATCCGAGGAGGGCAATTATTCTTACAGTCATGTGGAGTTAGGTCCACTGGAACAATTTTGGCTATTTTAACTGTTATTAAGGGCGACACAGTGGTGTGGTGGTTAGCACTGATGCCTCACAGAAAGAAGGGTTCTGGGTGCTCGTTGATTGGTTGGATTCTAAATTGGCCGTAGGTGTGAGTGTGGTTGTCTGTCTCTCTGTGTAACCTGTGATGGACTGGCAAATGATAGCTGTTAAAATAGCTAAAATCGTGTCTTAACTGTATGCTCTTTCTCTCGGATGTGCATTTATTAACTCTTGTGTGTATCCAGCAGATCTGAAAGACATATGAATCATAAAAAGTTAATTGTCTTTCATCTTGGTGACTTTTCAGCAAGCAGAGATAATTGAAAATGCATCTTGGCGACAGAGTGTTGACGTGTGTGCCCAGGACATTTGGCTGGACAAAGCAGAGGTTTGTCTCAGCGTGGGGCTCTATCAGTCAGCCAGGCAGCTCGTGGCAGAGGCACATTTAGTTGCTACGGTGAGTCGGAAGAAAAGAAAATCACAGGGGGGCCGCTGTATTAAAAAAATAAAAGAGCAAATAATTGTTTCACAAGTGCTAGCCCATCACTTTTTACACCTGCACAATATTTTCTGTAGCTGTATGAAAGAAAATTGCAGACTACAGTTTACTGTTGACCCTGAAGATTTACTGTTAATATGCTCAATTATAACAGATTTTCTCTGTTTAGGAGCTTGGAGATCAGAATGCAGTAGCGAGAAGTTTGCTCAGTCTGGCCACTCTGGCTTGTAAGGAGCAGAACCATGCTCAGGCTCTGATCCTGCTGGACAAAGCCCAAACCCTGGGTGGTGATGAGGAGTTCTGGTACCAGCTCACCCTTACCAGAGTCACAGCTGTTGTAGGCCAGAGAGACAAAGATTCTCAAACCAAGGTATGGTATACATTTGCCAGCTTCTAGCAACGTTGTACAGTGCAATGTGTTTATAGTAGATGTATTCCCCCCATCATGTTCTCCTTTCTTTTACAGGTTGATCAGATTATAAAACAAGGGTGTGGGGCTCTGAAAGTGGTTCTGGAGCAGCGGGTAAATCGAGTCCCAGAGCTCACTTTCTTCATCACCTCATTAGAGAAGAGGTAAGGACAGACTTTGTCTTGTCAAAGTGTTTGGTTTTTAAGCTTTTTGTGACCCTGTTTTTTACATTTAGGTTCTGTTGTGTGTGATTTTTTTCATTCATACAGCTGTAAAGTTTCTGTAAATGAAAAGAACAAACTCATCTTCAGTAAATGTTTTACACTAGTTTTAGATTACACCACAAAAACAGCCCAAAACAGATTACATTATTGATGTTCTCAAACCTCAATAGGTTAGTGAGGAGGTCAAAACTGCATATAACTGGATATTACTCAGTGGGTACCGTGTATTGAAATGTCTGAAAGCAAACAAATGCAAAATGTAAAACTCAAATGCTGTTGCTGGTATTAATGTCTTAATGGCATGGGTGATTAAACCGATGTGGTGGTTTTTATGTGTCTTCCTGCGACAATATTGTGCTGATAGCATCACAGTAGTGTCGTAACTGTGCAGGATGCATTCGCAAAACGTGTAGCTGAGATCAAAATGAAAACTGAATCTGAGGCTGAATGTGGGCCAGGCACTTGTTGGTGTCGCAGCTGGTCGCAAGATGGTCTCTTGCTTATTTTGTAATATTACTTACAGTATGTCAAGATGACTCATTTGTTTCTGACAGGGCTAAAACGTTAACAAGTACTTTTCATGTAGATATAACATCTGCTCCGCTTACTGTATGCGATGTACACTGAGTGTAATCAGCTCCAACTATCTGTTAAATGTCATATTTAAAAAGTTTATCCAGTTAAACTGTAATAAGGAGTGACTACACTCATGTGATTTATGCAGTCTTGATCTAATGTTGCGTGTTGTGCTGTGTTTCAGAGGTGCTTCAGAATGCATACGTGCTGTTGGTGGTGGTGAACCTGGAGAAAAGCTCAGCACCGAGGCTTTGGAGAGGCTAATGGCTGCTTGTGATAAACTCACAGAGTGTGCCAGTGCTTTCGCTAAATTCGGCTCCTGGAAACAGGCGGCTGAGGCACATAGAGAGTGCGCACGTGGTCTAAGGTTAGTCAGTCAGCAGTTAGGCCAGACCTGAGTTGAATGTAACGGACCTCTGATGAATTGTGTTTTCTGTTGATGACAGTTACATTTCTGAAATTCTGAAAATTAACACAGAAGTGTAGTAACACCTACACCAGACTCGGCTATAACATGTTCTCAGATACTGTTTTTCCGTTAGGCTCCTTTGCTGCCTTACACAGCCACACTATGTGTTCCCCTTACTGTTATCAATCTGCAGAATCCTAGCGAGCCATATTACTGACCGAGAGGAGAAACAGCGCTTCCTGCTTGATGGCCTCTCCCAGATGCAGCTAGCTGTCACATTGCAGGAACACGTGGTGTTAAATGCTCAGAGTCTGCTCCCCCCACAGGAGAAGGTAAATAAAGTTAAAGCATGTTCCTTGAAAGTCCTTCTTTCATTCTAATGTCTTATTAAAAACGGTCCTTTCATCTCTCACATGTTCTGTAATCTGTAATCTGTAATTATGCAGATTTGGCTGCACTTTTAACCAGTCACTAACCATCTGCTAACTTTTGTTTTTGAGGATACTGATCAGCAGACAGTGTGGCTGAACAGCTGTGGAAGTACATTTGCTTGGTTGTTGCAGCCAAGCACTGAGATTGTTGGCAGATTAAGGATAGATGCAGATGGCAAAATTTTTGATTCTATTTAGAGAAGTCGCTGAGCATGTTTTTCAGTCATGACTGAGGACTGATTTTATTGAAGCCTTAGTTTGTGCCGTTTCCCTTTTAAACTAACAAGTCAAATAGGTAGAATCATTCATCTGCTGTTTGTGTGACACTGCCATATTATCACTGTCTTGGCTTAATTATATTATGTGTGTGTGTTTAACAATGCTCTGACACAAAGAGATAAAGCATCTATTACTGTTACAACAACGACATCAGATCAGAATCATCATTTTATTCAGTCACTTTACACACGGATTAGGTTATCTGGCGGCCTCAGTGGCAGGGATGGACTGGCACAACACTGGCTGCAGCTTTGAATTACATGTTGATAGAATCATGAAAGAAAGATTGATTGAACAAACCTCACACCTGCTGCAAATCCTTGTCCAATTGAGTTTTTGATTAAATCTTCTCTGGGTGTTTGGAGGCTGGGGGCCAGCTTGTAGCACTGTGCTTTCAGCAGATGGTGCTGCTGCCCAGCAGAGTACATAGTCTGACATCCAGCCGGCACCGATACAAAAAACTGCAGCTGAAATCACTGTCGTCGTGTTTGTTTATTCATCTTAATGAGCTGGGTCAACCCATCTTGTTTTTTCTTGGGGGCTTTTACCCTTGCCAGAATTATGGACTGTCACTGGCAGCCGTGCGGAGGCTGCTTTCCCTGCGACTGGCCCTGGCAGAACTGTGTGTGGCCATGCTGGAGGAGCACTGTGCGAAGGAGACGCGCCAAGCTCTAGCACGGCAGACAAAGACCTCTGCCGAAATAGCGCTGGAGGAGTTTACACGCTGCACGCCCGAGCCCAACTCTACAGAACAGGTTAGGTGGCGGACAAAAACTTAAAACCTGTTTAAAAACATGCAAACACAACTTGGTATAGTCATGTTTTACTGCAGGCTTTGCATTAACAGCAATTAATATTTATATGTAATGCCAATAAACAAGTTGCATCTATCTTATAAATAGACCATGAGTTTATGCTTCACTTCACAATGATTTAAGGAGACTGCTGTAGTAGCTGTAGTAGGTGTTGCCCAGTTTCTACATTAAACTGAACATATCCAGTGGAGTGCAGCACATATACACCTGCAATAGGAATCTATTAGTGTGCAAGCTGTGCATCTTACAGTATATACCCTAACTCCCATTTTCCCTGTTTGCCTGTACAAATCTAAGATGTCAGACAGGTTTTAGGACAAACCCACAACAATAATATTACACAGCGCTATGTATGCCAGACAAGTGTGTATCATTGCCACTTGAGGGTGCTAACATGCAAAGAGAGAACAGACAGTTTTGCACTCTGTAGCCGTTATCTGTGAATACTGTTGAGGGCAAGTCTCCTGTGGATCACCAGCAAGTGAAGTGTTATCCCTGGGTTTAGGAGACATAGTTATAGTGATTTGTGTGCATAAACAATTTGAAGAGTTGTCAGGGTTCATTGGCTAGCTAAATAACGGGGAGTAATGAGTTTCAACACGTGTTTGGAAAGCCCAATAAGATGTTAGGATTGCATCAGCTAGACTTCCAAATTGGAAATTGCTTATTTAACATTGATCATTTATGTTAGGCGGCTAAGAAGGGCTTACAGAGCTGTGGGCATGATAAGTCCAGCAGTCTTTCCACTGGTCTTATACAATACTTTTTGTATATTTCCATTCCAGGTCTTCTGTCTTTTCTTTCCGTCATTGTCTTTGTCTTCACTCTTTTTTCATAGGTCAGGAGTCACTTTATGTTGTGATAAAATCTATAACTACAGTGCCTCATGTTTTCTTCACAGACGGCAATCATTCTTCTTTTGAAAAAGTTTTGTAACAGCTTTTCCGAGAGAAAAATAAGATCCCGGCCGAAATAGGTTAATCCCGGTTTAGCATTTGCTTCTAAAGTGATTTTCTCTTCAGCAAAGGCCTGAACATTGATGAGTTAATCTAATCAAATTTAGGAAAGTTTGTGTATGTAAATAGTTATTTGTCAGATGTTGGTTCAAGTAAGTACTTTGCTTGCGATCCAGCTCCTCATTTGACCTTAATTTCCGTGTGTCTTGTCCAGGAATGGCTGAGTGTGGGCAGAACCTTGGGGCAGATGGCTCTCAGCCAGCTGGATGCAGTCAGCGCTCACTCGCTGGACAACACGGAGACCAGAGCTCGCTGCATGAGCCTAATGGGAAAGTACCTGAGACTTGTAGCTGTTCTGGAGGAGCCCATTTATCAGTGTGCTCTCTGGAACAGACATAAGCAGGTAGATAACACAGAGTAATGCTCTGAGAGGGGGCAAACCTATGAGCTATAGAAACCTGTTAGATTTCAAAAGCGTTGTGACCTCTAAATACAGCAGAAAGTAATTACAGAAGTCATGGAATCAGTTAATTACTGGAAGAAGTTCATAGAAATCTTTAGGAACAAGCAGGCCTTTTGGGGAAAGACCCACCTACACACATAGATGCACCGGTGAGCAAACGACCTGGAGAAAGTTGGAACACAGGGTTACAAGTTCATAGTGATTAGAGAGATGGATGTACGGTTACATAACTTAAGACAGAAAAGCTTAGGTCTTCATGGTTTATGATCATGGAGGGATTTTATTCTAATCACGATCATTGTTCTGTGATCTTGAAATAACTTTGTGCAGAAGGAAGCCTGGTCTGACCCTGAAGCTGTTTTCACGGAGGATGGATATTCTGAGAAAGACGGTGAATCAAGCCGAAAAGAGCCGCGGATGACCTCTGCCAAAAGTGCTGAGGTACATACCTCCTGACAAGTGACCCCATCATTCCTGACTTGTCTCTAATCTGAGGCCTTTATGCCGTTGTTCTCCTCACATCTTAAATCCCTCAGAGGGAAATCTTGGGGCATTCTGCATAGTTCTCATATTGAAAGTGAGCACAGAGAGATCAGCTGTCGACTTCAAACTCTGTGCAGAATGAAATGGGGCCGATGCAGTATTTATGTGGCAATATTTTGGAATATTAAGTAATACGAGATTGAATTTTGACACGGACGCCGGCACGTTGAGATTAACCATAATGATACGAAACTGTATTATCTAGGTGCCATTTCAATTTGCTCAGAATGAGATAATCGGCTCCACAGACGGCTTTCATCAGTCCTTCTGTTGTGCCTTTGTCAGCGGGGGAACATTAAAAGATTGTTGCCAAAGAAAATGACTGTCAAGTAAATAGCATAGAACCAAACTATTTGGAATATCATCTGTACACGTGTAAACCAAGCTCTCAGTAAGACATGGCTGTAATTGACACTGCTGCTAGTGGAAGTTACAGTTGTTTTAACATTTATTTAATTGAAACAGATCTATGCATCACAGTAATGCCATAGTTCAAAGCGTTTAAAGATCTCGAAACTCTCTCCTACCCTCTTGTATGCACAGAAGAAGAAGAAGAAAGTTTCAGCACTGATTTCACTGATTACATGATGTCCAGGTCTGTTTCTGAGGTCACAACAGTGAAGAAATAGCGTTCCCTAAATCAGACTTAAAGGGAACAATCACTGTAGTCAATAACATTGGCATACTTTGTCCACACTGGTCCCCTCCAAATGCAATTCTTAAGTAAGTGATCCGAGATCAAATTCATTCTACAACTCAGTTGAAGCCAATACAGGCTGCAGTAGTTTTGTTTCAGTGCACATTTAAACATGTAATTACTGTTTTCAACTAGAAAACTTTAAAATGTAAACTTTCTCAAAATAGAGACATGGTCAAGTATATTTGCAGCCTTGATGTTGATACGTTTTAAATCTCATGTCGTCTCCTGAAGCAGACACATGCGTTGTTGTCATTTTAATTTGGGGATGTTTTATAATCCATGGTAATATTTATCCGCCTACATGGTTGTGTGTGTGTCTGTTTGTGTCATTTCTGTTCAGCAGAGGAAGTCTAAAGTCCAGCAGCTGTTGTCACAGGCCAGCAAAGCACTGGCAGAAGCTGTTGGCCTGTGTCTCCAACACAGCCTGAACCCCTCCATCCTGGCTGAGGCCTCGCTAAACATGTTGGAGTGCCACGGCCAGTCTGACCCTGCAGTGGCAGGTCAATATCTTGCCCTGTATCAGGTACAGCACTGAATCAGGTCACATGTGCAGTCTTTCCTACAAGGCCAGAGTATTCAGGCATTCCACAGGCATCATCATGAGTATGCGGTGTCTGTAGAATGCGTGTGCACCACATAGCCACTTGCATCTGTGCTCACATCTTTGTTTACTTACAGTATACTTCAAGATATCATTAACTACTATTGTTCCTGCTTTTACCAACAACTCTTCCATCCATCTTCTGCATCATTCCCAGAGCTGCTGCACAGTTTCTGTTATGGCTGAGGTCCTAAGTTGTGCCTGTTCTGACACTGGTGTGTCCCAGCTCTCGGCGCTGCTCAGCACCCGCAGGAATCTGCTCGTCTCTCAGGAGGAGAGGCCCAGCAGCATGCTGACGGGAGTGGAGGACTACCTCAACAACTTCTGCAAGGTGCCGGGTCATCAAACACCATATATGATATATATGGATGCTGTCACACCCAGCTCTGTAATTTCCCTTGATATAAGGAATGGTATTGGTTGGCTGTTATGGTCTTTGCTCTGTTATGGCCTTTGCTCCAAGTGTACTATAAAATTCCAAAATCACACAGAGCAGTGGTGCTGCAAACATATTTGGACTTAAATATGTCACACTACTGTGTTTGGCAGCCTGGTAGTGGAATATCTTGGTACAATCTTCAGTTCTCTGGACATAATACTTTGAGAAGTTACATGAAGGCTGCTGTATATAAAGCACATATGTATTTTGAAATGTTATCATGTTAATATTAGCAATAAAACAAAAATAAATATTTGCTAATTATAATTTATCTTGATAGCGCAATTGATTACTTCTAATATTATAGAGTCCTTAGCTAAACTTAAGATAAGCTGATGAATTATTTATTTTAAGTGTGTTTCAGTTTAATTGTAACATTTTCTGACAAATAATGACTTTTTTAATCATTTTAATGCAATCAATAGTACACCATTTAATGCATTACAATTGAAACATTAAGAATTATGCCTCAGGTCCTCTTAGTATGTCTTTCAAAGAACACTGTCATATTCTAAAATCAAACATATAGAAAAGATTTAAACTTTGTGCTTTCAAAAATTGTTTTATTCACATAAAGAGTTAACTACTATCAGTGTGTAGCATGTACTGTATATTGCCAGATTTGTTATCTCGAAATTGCTTTCTGATTTGCAGGCCTTCAGCCACCTGACCATCAATCCCAACCACCTAGGCATCCTTGCAGAAACCCCATCCAACCTGAAGATCTTGCTCCTTCAGCACTCTCAAGATGGGTAATTTCTTTTTTGTCCTTGATCGTTTTCTCTCCCCGTTTCCCCAAGCTTTGCTGTGCTGTGCTGTAAATTCTACGCTTTATCTGGCTCTCACAGTATCAGGGTACAAGAGTAAATGAATGCAGGTCACACAAGTCACATTAGGTTTCAGCTGCAGTCACGTCTGGAGAAGAAGGAGCCTGCTGCGTGATGCAGCTGCCACCACACAGCTGATACTGCATCAGTGCTTGTGAATGGAGATGGGGGGCATTTCTGTTGCCTTAAATGAATTTAATGCATTGAATAAACAATGCAGTTGAACGCTAAACCAATTTTTTTTGCTTTGTTTTTAGGTCAGAGCTTTACGGGGCCTTCTATGAGACAACCAAAGCTCCAGAAAATCAAAAAGGAAAGACTACGCAAGTTACAGGTTCAATACTTAAACATACGTTAAATTGACCTCCTACTTATACGCAGGATGGAGGCTATTTAAAACATAACATTTATTTAATTTAAGGGAGGAATTTTGTATTCCCATGTAACATTTATCTGTGAGAGAAATTAAAAGTTCTGATTTAATGAAGGCAAGAAGGGGAGGAAAACATCACATGCCTCTCCCTTTGACCTACTGGCCTGGCATGAAACCCCAGCTTTCATAAGTCGTCACAGGGTATTAGCATAAAGCATTACCTATTCACATGACCCGTGCTGCGGCTAGTCTGACATAATCAGTCGTAAGAGTAGAGGAAAAGGGAATATATTGGCGCCTAGGTTCATTGACTGAGAATGAGAACAAATTCATTAAACAGAAAACTGAAGAAAGAAAGATGAAGACAGAGGGAGATCTTAGAACGGGAGCATGGGGAGGACGTGTCGGATGTGCTCACGGGGACCAATTACGAAGCCTGCATGTGTGCGCGAGCATTCATGTACGATTGTGTGTCGGTTCTGTTGTTGCAGGTGCCCTGACATGCTCTCGGGTGGCCAAGGTTTCAGTCTGCCCGCAGGCTCTCCTAGCGCTGAAGGAGCAGACTCGGGCCTTTGGCCAAGAGACTAGACGTTCCCTCCTCAAGGAAGACTCCTGGCACAGTGTTGAGGGCAGGATGGAGGCCTCTGTGAAGCATCAGGTTTTTTTCCACGTCTGTCTTATTGAGACCTCTGCTTATCTTTTACTCTGTCAACACTACCCACTGCCAGCCTCATAAATAAGCTCCCTCCACTGCAATTATTACCATCTGAAGTCTCTTCTCGCTGACCTGGGGGACCTGGGACGTCTGCTTTTTACATTCAAGCAGCTGAAAGAAATGTGTGTAATGAATATTGAAAAACAGCTACTGAAACTCCCTTTGCTTTCTTTCTTTCTTGTCATACACAGAAAACGGCAGGAGAGGAAAATCTAGCATCTCGCTTCAGTGAAATTGTACAAAGAATGGAAGACTATTTGAATCCCCTTCTCTCACAGTTTAACTTCTCTTGCTTAAGGTGAACTATATGTCATCAGATTCTCCATTTTGTCCACGACAAAGGCTTGACAAATTTCATTTAGAAACATTGCCTATTTGAAGTCAGGATTTATGATGTTTAGAAGTCTACAGTTACTCATCAACTTCTGCATCGTAGTGGAGTGTGTGGTTTGAATAATGTACAGTTCCCGTGTCTGTGAGTCTACTGTATATACCCTTATCAAATGTTGCAGGTTTTCCAGTTCCAGAATCTGGCCTGTTTCCTAACTCACAGACCTAAATGGTTGAAAGCCAGTGTTATACAGCATATTTTTTACTGGGGTGGTTGATAACGTTCGATGCCCCGGTTTGTACTTGTGCAAAAGTCATCTTGCACAAAGCAATAGCCGCAGATCATGTCAGTATTTTCTTCAGCTCAATGCACTGTGCTGTTGATGTGTCCCCTATTATGTGCCCCTTTCAGACACAAAATACTGTAGTCCTTCTGATCTTCACCTGTTCTTATCTCCAACCATCAGGCCACGGACCGCATCGCTGCCAGTCCCTGAACTGACCAAAAGCAAAGATAAAGAAGAGAAAGGGAGCTCAGGTAAAGGTAGAGTCTCTTGGGTGTGGGCTTACTTGCATCTCTTGACACCCTAAGGGAACTGTGGTTATCTTTACAATGTATCATATGAACCACTATTGCGATGTCTTCTGTGATTCGCGTGTGTTCTTGGAGCTGGCAGCCCATCCGTGAGTTTCTTTTCAAATAGGCTACAGCTCTCATCCCCCTCAGGCCAATGTTGTTGCTGCACATTCAGTTTAATGTGATACACTATGTCTCACATGATACGATAACCGAGAGCTTGCAGACGGAGCATGGAGTGCAATGCAATTAAACTCTATTTGAAAGGATTCACAGTCCACTTTGTTGGAACGGTCATAAAAATTATGGACTTATTAAGTAGAGCAATAGTTCGTTTCATGTTTCAAGGGTTTACACTTTCATAAAACAGATAGCACTTGTGAAAATCATTGAATGTTTATGTGTGTGGTATAAACAGTTAAATTTCCACCAGAACCAGGGGAATACGTGGTGGTACTGGCGGACAGGAAGTTACTGGAGTTGCCATTGGAGTCCTTGTCCATCCTGGAAGAGGAGGGCTTGAGTTCCGTGTCACGGGACTTCTCCTTGCAGCTTTTCCACAGTCGCCTCAATAGAGAAGAACCACAGAAAGGTACTAAAGACACAAGTATGTTTGCACAAATACATCTACAAAGAGATTCCCCAAGCATTCCACGAAACCTACAAGTTGAAGACCAGTAGATAGCTAATGTAAAGGATTAGTAGTAGTAGTAGAATGCAGTCCATTAAACTTTAAATTCAAATTTGATTTTAATACGTTTATGCTAGAGCTTCACATATATGTAATATATACGAGGAAAGGACTGTGGTTGTAGATGTTGGTTATCTGTGAGTGTGAAGAAATATCTTTTTAAATGCAGGTTTGGCTTTATGGTGACATTTACAGTAGATCTACTCTTCAACTTCTCTATAGCACAGGTGTAATATGGAAGTGTAAATGAACTTGACTGAGTGACAATCGGGTTCTCAGTAGCTGGGCCTCCCCAGTTTCTCCAGTGATGCAGTCTGTATGTCGCATGAGAAGTCTGTCACAAAACAAGATATGACTTAGTATGAAAGAAGTCCTCAGACCTGTGCTAGAGCAAAAATTCCAATTCCACCCCAGAGTCTAATACACTGTAGGATGGGAGAATAAGAAAACGCAGCGTGTTTGTTTTGTCATATAGAGAGTTGGGTTTAATATACGATGGAAGTTTTGCTTCACATAAATCCTCATATTACAGTAAATAATGTCTTGCATTTGCAAAAGCATCTTGACATCAGCGATTTAGACTGCAGGAAAGCCATTCATAGGAGCGGAATTTGTTCAGGAGAGAAAGGTCATTCCACATCCTGCTGGCATGCACAGCTTCATGCAGACATCTGTGAACACCACAACCTGCTTTTCTAAACTGGGTGTCCACTGACTGTGACTATTCCAATGTGCCTGCTGGAACAATTTAGAATCAGGACCACGAGTTTGATTGTCCAGAGGTAGATGCAAGGCACGCAAGCTTAATTCACAGCATTTGTTAAAAAAAAACAAAACAGAATATTACAGATGGGCCACATCACCCTGTTCCCCTTTCTTTATTAGAGGGTTTATTTGGAGGTCCGCTATGAGTGAAGGAAAAAAAAGTCGAGTTGTTTTTGGCAATGATGTTACAATCCTCGGGGGTATAGTGCGCATTAATACTTTGGAAAGAGAAGAAAGGGGGTGGAAAGAGCACTGAATCTGATCCTGCAGACGTCTCTACCTTTTTAAAGGTTGAATCATTTGCATCACTTAAGACAATGCTAAAAGGTTACTGTTACGCTACACATGTGTGTGTGTTACATGACACTAATATATGACATGCCGCAGAAACAAGAACAGACTTTTCTTTATACATCTGATGTCTGGCTCAAATACATGGGTGATGATGAGACCTCAAAAAAATAAAAAAAGATTTATTTCTGGACCCTCATTAGCATAATTTTGACATCTACAGTTTACCATTGTGTCAAGAAGATATAGTGCCCGAAACACTTTTTGAAAGGGCTATTTGTTATTCTGTGTAGCGCTTTGCATGAAGTATACACAGGACAAATTAGCACAAACTATAAAAAGATCACCTGCTTGCTTTTGTATAAACGTCTGGTCTTTCTGAGAGTGCAATGATTGATGTGACATAACATGGGAATTAAGGCTTTATGGTGTCAAGTTGGACTTTCTATGAAATGGCACTTTAATACAGAGTAACTTCAACTGGAATTTTTTAATACCAGAAAGTTTTAAATTTGTAAAATGAACAGTGAAAATCCTTGAAAATCTATTGTAGAAGTGGAGACCGACAATAGACATGAAGGTTGTGTAGCCGAAAACTGAGTAGACACGTTAACTTTATTTCAAACTACACATATTTGAAGAAACTGGGGAATTTCTGATCTTCGTTTGTTGTTTTGGGTCACTGCCAATTACAAGTAGTATCAGAAAACACTGGTATTTTTGCTTTCCCGATTTGCAGGTACGTTAAAGTATGGAGATGGAGCGTGAGGAATACTGCGTAATCAATGTGCAATGAATTTAAAGTCGTTAACAGAGTTCACCATTTTTAAACTGAGCAAAAACATCCTTGAAAAAAACGAAACTTTTCTAATTTCTTACGTAATTCTGTCTGTGCTAAACCCACTTTCAATCCAGTGAATGTGGTGATTAAATGTAGAATTGATTGTTAATCAATAGTCAGTGCTTTCATTTGCAGAGGGTGACGGGTATTGCAGCCAGGAGGAAACTTTCAATAAATGTCATCGACTTTGCAGATACCGAGAACGTTTATTTATTTATTTATTTTTTCATTTACCAGTCCCAAAGCTGTGTAATCTACTCCGCAGACAAGTGTACGTATTAATTCTGCTTCCTGTTTGTGGCAGTTGAAAGTGACAACAAAAAGGAGACCAAAGGTGGCAAAGGAACTAAGGGGAAGGCAGATCAAAGCCAAGCCATCAAAGCTGTGAGTTCAGTAAATTAATCTGGGTCTGCCAGATAGAGACAGCAACATTACTTTCACTTTTACCTGCTGTCAGCACTGGCAATTATTTAAGTTCCTCCCGCCTCTCTTTTAAGTGTGCTTTTTCAATCAATTACATAATGTGTTTTCATAAAAGAGTCTATTTCTAGCGTCGGATCATTTATCCTCCGTCATGCACCACTTCTGTTATTTTCCACCAAACCCTCCGTTTGTGCTTCGATTTCTTTTGCTCTGTCTCCTCTGCCTTAAATCCGCCAGCAAATTCTCTCTTGTAACTGGTATATTATGCAGATTTATGTGCGCTTTATGTGCGACAATATGTGTGTTTAAATCATATGCTATATATTATTAATTTACTTCTACTTTGTGTGCTTAATGTTCGTAGCTGTGCTCGCTTTTATGCTGTAATAACTAAAACTGTTTAATATCGTTTACCCAGATACCTGCCAATCATGCGCTGCCTTCTAACACCTTCCCAGTGGACAGGCGTAACTTCAGATGTATCTTTTTTGAGGACGTCCTGTCAAAATTTAAAAGTATGCAGTGGATGTTTTCATTTGGGATTCTCAGTTTCACTGTTATTATTCTAAACTTGTCTTTAAAGACATTGTCGACCCTTACAATGAAGGCCATTTCGGTGAGTAAACTGAACTTACTTACACCAATTATATTTTTCTGCAGAGAGTATGGTTAAGTATGTACCTAATATACACCGATCAGCCAATACATTGTGACCACTGACGGAAGAAGATCTTGTGACAATTGAATGCTCTGCTGGGAAACTTTTGGACCTGGCATTCATTGGTGTGGATGTTACTTAGACATGTAGCACCCCGAGGCCCCTCCCCTAAACCCATAGGACCCAAAACCTCCCACTAACAACATCCTGACACCACAGGACACCCTCTGAAGGCCCATGTCTATTCTCTGATGAGTCACAACTGTTTTGGAGGCACAAGTGAGACCTACACAATATTATGCAGGTGGTCATAATGTTATGCCTCATCGGTGTATATGTGTGTGGAAATATTACCAGATCATGGCAAATCCAATTCTCTTTTCTATGCTCAGTGACATTATAGTTCTAACTGCTCTTATCTTATGTTCTGTATGGGCGAGGCGAACTGCCAGAGGAATATGTTGAAAGTTTTAAGGCTCAAGAGACCGAGTCCTGCAGTGATTAATGATCTCTTTACCATATTACAGCCAAGCATTCAGGCTTTAAGGCATCAAGAAAGGCATTGAGAAAAGGACATATGTAGAACTAGCTGCTGCTCTACATATGTCCTTTTCTCAATGCTTATTTAAACAAAAAAAATCTTTCAGCGCCTTTTATGAATCTAGATACAAGGGTTTATACTCATATGCTGTCTTCACGCCACAGGAGGGACCAGTCTGAGCAAGAGGATGAATGAGATTTTGGAAACCCACAGCCGGCATGGCACCCATTTGTGGGATGGCTTCATGGGCAGCAAACAAACTCCCAGGTTTGAACCTTAAAGTAGATTATGTCGACACAATGCGGCGTTTCCTTTCATGGCTTCTGCACTTTGCATTCGGGCAGCCTACATATCACGACAATCAATTCACCCCTTTTAACACATCCTCGTATCTGTCAAGTCTGTCTGAGGTGGAGCAGGTGCTGTGCCAGTGCGGTGCTTTTATTTACCTGGGGATGGAGCGCTTCATGGCAAACATACCACCTGCCAAACTGGCAGCCCTCAATCTGTCTGGTACTGTACACATTTTTCCTCTAGGGACTGTAGCACCAACTGAATGAACTGCATGTTAATTACGTGAAAAGACAATAGACTCAGCATTTTCCACATGAATAGTGCTGTGTATTGAAATTAAATGAGTGTAAACTTTCTAAGGTTCAGAAGAGCAACTAAATAGCCAAATAAGTCATCATGTCTAGAGCACTTGATGTCCTCACTTATGTACTGTGCTAGATTTTATGAAACCACACTACATCTTGAGTACTCTAAAGCATTTTAAATGGTAAATTAGTTTAGGAAATTGGTGGCAAAATACTGTAATGGATGAATGATTGAAATTTGCAGCAGAGCTGTTATGCGGATTATGTAAGCAGTAAATGGAGCAGTAGGCTTAATCTTTTTAAACTCATCAATCTTTCATTCCCCGAGTGGATATATATAGAAATAGCCCCGCTTCTGAAGTCGGAAATCAATGAGGTTTTACTATCGAATACTTCCCAATACATTTCCATAACATCACTGAGTGCCTGTAAAAATAATGAGGATTAATGATTCTGAATTTTAGCAGCGGATCGTGCTCCTCAAAAAGGCTGCTGTAAATTGATTGGTTTACTTGTTAAATAAATTTAACAAGGGTCATTGATGATGTGAACTTGCAGTAGAAATGTAGAGTAATTCAAGCTGCCATGTAAATCTGTTTCTCTTTCTTTTGGGAATTTGCTTTCGTATATTTTATATATTTTTAATGACTTACTACATATTGTGTTATTGTCACACAAGATAACATTTGGTATTTTTAGACATATTATCCAAATTATTTCAACCTAAAGTCTGTGACTAGGGAAATAAATCAAGCTTTACTATTTTTTCACTGCTTTCTTTGATCAATCATAAACCAGTAGTCTTGAAAGAACTCCCCGGCCAGTTTAATTTATTTACAGTTATGGGACGAGAAGTCTCCAAACTTGTCTTCTCCCTTGCAGTTATTATCAAAAACCTGTTCCCCCCCTTAATAGTTTTAAATAAATAAAAGGCTGCCTCCAAATTGCCTTTCAACTCTTCGCACCTTTAAAAAGATATTTCAGAAACAGCCGTGGTATCATCTTTGCGGCCTCAGAAGTCTAAGGATGGTTGGATTTATCTTCCATCTTGTCATTGGCCGAATGTCAGGTTTGGCCTTACACGTTGCCCCAGGCCACACATATGTGGCACCCACTAGCCTGGCGTTAGTGCTGCTAACTATAGTGTGACTGACACCATGGTCTGAATTCCAGCTGTTACTTCACAACACACCGGATTGTCCACACTTAATTAGCCGTCAGGATTTGATTAGGAGATGAAAAAGAAAGGTGTCATGCAGAACACGCGGCACCATCTGCACTCATATTTTATTGTGTTATTTTATCAGTGCATCGTTATCGTGTTAAAAATAATAAAAGGCTCTTATATGACTCTCTACGGTACAAAGCACAGTGGCTTTAACGTTGCTTTGACAATTTATGCAAAAGGAGGGAGCAGCATCTTGCTTCTCATGGTTGTCACTGTACAGGAAATCAACCAGAATATTTCTATATTTGTTTCTTCTAGTTGTGTAAAGTACATTTAGAACTTCTAATCTGCTGATGGGCCATGACTAAAATCTCATGTTGTGTATATATGTGATCATGCATAACATAATGACCACTGACAGTGGAGAAGGAAATAACATTGACCATCTTGTGACAGTTCAGTGTTCTGCTAGAAACTTTTGGACCTGGCATTCATTGGTGTGGATGTTACTTAGACATGTAGCACCCACCTAGACCAGACCAGGCACCCCCACCCCATAGCAATGTTCCTAAAAATGCTTTAGGAACAAATAAAACAAAAAAACATGAAGAACAGCACAAGCTGTTGACCTGGCCTCCAAATTCACTAGATCCCAAACTGATCAAGTGTCTGTGGGATGATCCATTGAGGCCCCTCTCCTCAACCCATAGGACCCAAATGCCCCAGACTAATAAAGTCCTGTTGCCAGACACCACATAACACCCTCAGAAGGCCCGTGTCCATTCTCTGATGAGTCAAAACTGTTTTGGAGGCACAAGGGAGACCTAGACAATATTAGGAAGGTGGTCATAATATCATGCCCGATTGGTGTAAACTCTTGTAGTGGACATTTGGTCTTGAATCGCATCGTTTGGAAGTGATTATGGCCAATCAAATTGTTTGTGCATCATCTCATAAAGACCACCCAAACCAGAGGATTAACGGCAACAGGGATATATGACATCTGAGCTCCATGGAGTTGAATTTGTTTACAACAAAATGGCTCTGATTGGTTGGAGGACTATCCACTTGTTACCAGACACAAGTATCTATATATATATATTTTTATACAAAGCAAGCTTAAAGTCTGTTTCCTCTGCCTTAGTGACTCCAGGACAATGGTGGACAATGCTTAATACCAGAACTAGCAGTAAATACTCGCCCTGTTTCGTAATAATTCAATCATTTATCCTCATATCCGAGTATAGGTCACAGACAGTTCAGCTTTATTTCTAGCACAATACAATTGATGCATAACGCTTGACAGTGCAGAGAAAAGAAGCATAAAATAAAGAAAAATATACCGTACCATTGACAATACTGGTTTGTTATTCTGTTGCCAGTTAACAATGAAGTTTATTGTTCTCAGATTGCCGCATGGCACTGCTCTTTGACCGGGTTCAGAGCAACGCTCGTGTTCTCCGCCGGTCGAACCTTGACATACGTAAGAGGTGAGAAAACAGCTTTATTGAATGATGCTCTAACTAGATTTGCGCCCATCTTCCTTCCTACTCCATTTCTACTCCATTTCTGTCTTCCTTCTGCCATCTTAATTCATTTTCGTGGCCTTACTTAAAGTATTTGCCGCAGCACCTTTCGCTTGGTAGTTGCTAGCAGTTTACAGGCACAGCTTCACGTCTTTCTGTCTTTAACAATCTTTTCTGTTTCATTCAGTGCAGGGCAGTTTGACCCGGGCAACCCTTTACAGACTCCGCTGTTGCTGAGTTTGTGTGGTGTTGGTTGTATCGTCCTCAACCAGTGGGAGAGCAGCCTTCAACAGAACACACATAATATGGCCACTGTTCTCAACAGTAGGTTTTGGACATTTTCTATATTTATTATTTATTAATATATATATATTACTTTAAACCTGCAGACAACATTAAAAGTTACAGTAATAAATTCTGTGTGTGTGTGTGTGTGTCACCATGTATTGCAGATATCCTAAGGGTCGGACAGACCTCTGGCCAAAGCATCTATGCCTTGAGGAAAAAGGCCAGCTCAGAGATACCATATCACAAGGTCACAGGATCAGCTGGTACTGTATAGCCTGCTCGCGGCCTCTTTCATCCTCCGATTTGCTATTCTGTTTACTTACAATACATGCAATTTGCATAATCACAAACACCCATACATCATTCTGTGCGAGGCTTGGGTTCCTTTGCAAAGAGAAAAAATAAACCGCAAGCAGAATCATTGAAATTAGGGACTCAGCTGAACTGAAATGACTGTATATATTTATAAAGAGAGAGCACGATTCAATACAACTGTCACATGCCATCACTACTTTCTCTCTGCAGATCAAGTGCTCCTCACTACTGACTCAAAGGAAGACGACGATCACCACAAAACAGCTTTCACGCCGTCAGCCTTCAACTGCGTCCTGTATGGACTTCCTAACATCGTTGTCACATAATATACTATATACCCTCAATATTCCCCACTTACAGGTCACAGTTCAAGATGATTACAAGCAGAGATATTACTATATAAAAAAAATAAATAAACTGAAGCATTTAATTAAAGGTATTGATTGATTATTTACTTACACACCACTGAGGATTCAGGTTATTTTAAGCTTCCACATAGCAAACTTGAAACACAATACGCAACATGCCTGACTCCATACTATAAAAGAAATCTTGAGCTCTTGGTGCTTGGAGAGATGGATTTGACCCAAACGTCCCTTGTATTATTAAATAATGAATGCTGAACAATGGGCTGACAAGCTGTACGTCTGGGATTCCTGCCCAGCAGATAACCCTCAATATATCGATTGTTGAGAGTGTGCTGTTGACATTTGTTATCATGATTACCAGTGTTTCATTGGAGTGTCCGCCGGACTTAAATTGATTGCGAGAAACTATTTTGTACCAAGTAACCACTTATTATCGAGCCAGAAAACATTGGCTAAAAGTCGGTGAGCTTTAAGTGTAGTGGTGGCGGTGCAACTTAATCTTTTAGCTGTAACCTAAGTTCTGTTTTGTCTTTGTTTTATGTTTTGTTTTCTCAGGTTAAGTTGCTGAATATGTGTTAATTATATTACTCATAATTTTTACTAATGATTTAGTCTGTTGTGGGACAGGGTTGATTATGATTACATGGATACTAGTATTCAGCTGATAATGGAAATAATAGCCCATTCAGAACAAAAGTGCCTCATGTAACCAGCTCAGCCTGAACAGACTGACCCTATCCCAACCAAATTTAAATCTGATTATGTTAAGAAGGGTATAATAATCCACTGAATTAGTAAAATACACTGAACAGGCATAACATTATGACCTGATATTGTCTAGGTCTCCCTTGTGCCTCCAAAACAGTTGTGACTCATCAGAGAATGGACATGGGCCTTCTGAGGGTGTCCTGTGGTGTAAGTGGGGGCTTTTGAAGGGAGGGGCATCTGTGGATCATCCCACAGACACTTGATCAGTTTGGGATCTAGTTAATTTGGAGGCGAGGTCAACACCTTGTGCTGTTCTTCATGTTTTTTTTTTGTTTTTTTTTAGTTGTTCCTAAAGCGTTTTTGTGTGTGTGTCTGTGTCAGGCTGCATCTTGCTGGGGATGGCTGCTGCCATCAAGGAGTGTCATTGCTATGGGGTGGGGGTGGGACTGGTCTGGCCTACGTGGGTGCTACATGTCTAATTAACATCCACACCAATGAATACCAGGTCCAGAAGTTTCCCAGCAGAACACTGAATTGTCACAAGATGGTTTAAATGTTATTCACTTCTCCTGTCGGTGGTCATAATCTTATGCCTGATCGGTGTATATCAGAATGATTTCAACCAATCAGAAATTATTATGCCATGCTACATGTTACTGTCTGTGTAAAAGTAGACACTAACTACTGTTCTGTTTTCCTCATATCACATTAAATAACTCTGAGCTGAACCATTTCAAATCTTGACCCACAGTGAGGGTGCCCTCATTGTTCCAACATGCTGTGCCAAACAGTCAACATGAAAGCCACTCTCTCTTTTAACCCAGAATCCCTCTTTCATGAAAACGAGGCTTAACATGCAATTTTGTTTACACGTTTTAATTTAGAGAAAGCCTTTATCAGACGTGGCTGCGCACCAAATATTAATGCTCTAATTTCCTCAGCGGTTAATATACCCCTGGAAGGGAAGAAGGTTGACACTGTAACAACTTCACGCCCGCAGTATTAAATGTTGCCCTGTTTATTATAATTTACTGTACTGAGCTCCAATTAATATTAAGTCATCATTTCCATTTTGATGCTTAATTCCTCCATACATCTGAATGTGTACGCCACCGGTGTAGGGATCTCAGTAGAATTAAAGGAGCAGATCAACTTGGGGACATAAACTTAATTACTTTCTTGCCTACAGTTAGATGAAAAGATCAATACAAGTATTTAACTAGCGAATAAGAAATGACTGCCAGCGACGGGTTAGCTTGGCTGAGGATGTAGACGGGGTAAAGGGGCGAACAGCTAACCTGGGTGTAATAACATTCAGTTTTATGTTCGAGTAAGATAAAGGAAAAAATGTTAATTATTCAGGTTTAGGGGCGGTAGATGGATTTTGTTGCTTTTGAAAGAGCTCGGCAGGCTGTTTGGGGTCTTAAATGAGCATTTGGATTATCTCTCTTAACCCTGTAACCGTCAGCTGCCTGCGTGTGTGGAAGTAAACTCCTCAAAAATGCACAGAAACTCAACTTGAATCACAGTGGACAGAGCGTGATGCTCCTGGATCCACGTTCCTTATTTTGTAACCGTCTTTGAGTGTTAGAAACAGAAGACCTGTGTCAAACTACTCGCATCCACACCTACAGCCAATTTTGAATCACCAGTTAACGTAATGAGCGTCTTTGGACGGTGGGAGGAAGCTGGAGAAAATCCACACAGGCACATGAAGAAATGATTCACACAGAAAGGTCCATTGGGCAGGCCCGTTCAAACCAGGAACCTTCTTGCTATGATGCGACAGCGCTAACACATATTAGCCCGATCAACATGCACACTTTTCACCGTCACCAGCTGGTCATTTACCGCCTAGAAATTAAACATTCTCTGAAACATTACAAGTTTGTATTTAAAGTTGTTGCCTAGCAACCGATTGAGTCTCAACTTTTCCTTGCTGCCAGTGGGCGGAGCCTAAGTTGACCCAGTTGCTGGGCAACATCTTCAAAGCCAAACCTGTGACGTCATCAATCCTTTTGAAGAGTGTTTATGTAAAAGCGTTCAAACACAAATCACTTCTGGACATTTCTACGTGTCGAGTAGTAGACATTTCGCGTTTCGAGGTAGATTTACGTCAAAGGCGAGTACACGGGAAGGATCTACGGCAGATCATACGATTTATTCACATTTAATTCGTTTGCGCATTTAATTCTGTCAGAACAATGAACGGTTTAGAGACAAACGTGGCGACAGCTAGCCAAGATCAGGGAACCAAGATTGACTTTCCAAGAATGAAGGAAATTTCTGTCCATGCAGTAGTTGAAAAGCTGATTTATGTGACGGTTGATGTGACTGGTAGAGCGAGTCAGTGTGACAAAACAGAACTAAAGGCTTTAGTGGAGCACAAATCGCGGAAAATATGGGCCAAGGTAAAGCATATCGACTTTGACATTTCAACGGAAACATTCGAGAACGTGGAAGGAGTTCTTTTGAAGGAACTGGCGCGAAAATTCGGCACTAAAGACTTGGTGCTGGCTTACTTAATAAACGACTCACCCGCAGAGGATGAGATAATCATCAATACTATCAAGAGTTACCTGCTTAATCCGAAACCCAGCAAATTAATGGGTAGTGTGAAGCAATGTTTATCGAATAAGTGGCTCTGGATCACAGTGGGCACAGTTTTCACAGTTTTGGATAAGCTTTGCGTACTCAGATAATCCATAACCTCTTAAGGGTTCTGGGTTTATGATGGTTTCCTTTGTCACTTCGCTATTTTATAACCCTGATCTTGTTTGTTGAGTGTGTGTTTCATAGTGTTGGTTGGTTGTTTGTTGGTTGATTGTTTTGTTGTAAGTTTGTAAATATTCTGTTGAAAACCTGTGCGAGGCAGTAGGTGTGAACTGCCATTTTCTTTCGGCCACTGTTTCCTCTCGTTTTTTTGCTAGTTTACGAAGTTAGGCTGTTTTTTGGTTTCTTTTGTTGCACATAGGGTTTAGTTAGTGGTTGGGAACAAGGTAGGTGGTGCCTCACAGCAAGAAGGTCCTCAGTTTCCTCCGGGCACTACCGTTTCCTCCCACCGTCATCTGTATGAAGTGTGCGTGGGTTTCCTCCGGGTACTCCGGTTTCCCCCTGCTATCGTCCAAAAAAAATTATGCTAGGCACCAGTTCAGGTTGGCCCGAAGTGACGGGTCAGTCGGAGCGGATCAGGAGTAACTCTCCATTCGACCATGCAGTTTGGTTGTACAATGTTCTGTTCGTTGTACAATAATCTGAGTTACAAATAAAGCATCAGTAAAATCTATATATTAGATTGACTTTTGTAAACGTTTGGTATTTTTTATAGCTTATTATAAATAAAGACTAATAATTAATACATCATTATGAAGACAAGCCTGTCGTTTTTGTATTCTTGTGTTCTAAGAACAAGTAACACCTCGCTTTAATAATTCCCAGTGACAGCGAGTCATATAATCTCTCTCCTTCAGCTCCAGCATCAAGTCAAACCCTCTCCCAAGTGGTTAAACCTCCAGTGATGTTCTCAAAGTGGCTCCATCTCTCACAATGTGTGCATGTGTGAGCCGTGTTTTGATTCTTCATGAAGGTATAGCTGACTAATCGCAACCTATCCAGCCCAGATAAGAGAAAATAAGGTAGGCAATTCCACAGTATATCTGTATTATTTAGGGAGGCGTCGACATCAACTGCACAAATACAGTACAATGATCAAGCCAGTGTGTGTGCAAATCTCTTACCAGACAGGAGCATTTTAAGCATTCTAGGTAAAATAAATTTGCGGTAAGACTCATAACGTGGATCATAAACAGAAAAAATCAAGTCCTCACTTCAATCCAGGGCTGCCAGCTAACGTCATTAGCCTACAGACTGTTTGACAATGTTGTATTACACAGTACAATGTAATTTCCCTGCGGGAACCTCCCAAAGGGATCAATAAAGTTGTCCATTTATCTATCTATTGAAAATGTTAGTTTCTTATAATGAAGTTACCAAAGTTGCCAGTTGCTACCTGACTACCTCAGTTTATCCCTACAAGAAACTGTGCTTTTTCTTTTCCTCTGTATGAACAAAGTGAATGAATGGTAAGAGAACCCTCCTAATGCATTTGTTTTATGTTTTACTCTATTTTTTATTTTTATAACCGGAGGTGGTTTTTATTTATTTATTTATTTATTTTCAGTCAATTGGTGTCTGTTCAAAATAAATGGAAAAAAAAAATTATCTTCTAAATGTTTGAGTTTTTGTTGCATTTTTTCACCATTGTACCGAACCGAGACTTCTGCTGCTGTAAGACGCAACCGGCTCACATCTGGGGCCAGGGACCAAGAGGTGGACGCGACCATCATCATCATCTGGCGCCCGACAGAGAAGGTGGCAGACCCGAAAGGATGAGGAAAAAGCGGGGGAATGGACAGCAGCAATAAGTTAGAGATATTGTTATTTACATGAGTGCTTTTCCTATTTGGTCTGAATTTTAATGAAATAAGTAAAAGTTCCCTTTGATATTACTAATAATGAATGAGAAGAAACACCATTTTCATTAGTTCAATATTTATTACCCCAAAAATTTAGACAATAACAAGGATAGCCCCAAATAACAAAAATTGACAATGTCAGTAGCGGGTGTTTCCACCATTTGCCGCAATGACAGTGACGTCTCATGCTCCTCACTAGCCTCATGATGTTGTTCTGAGGCAATGCGTTCCACTCTTCCACAAGTGCTACACGCAGTTCTGCCAGGTCACGTGGGGGTGGGGTACGATCATCCAGTCTCTGCTTCAGCTGGTCCCAGACGTGCTCTATGGGGTTCAGGTCAGGGGACATTGCTGGCCATACCATATGAGGCACTCCAACTTCCTGAAGTCAAGCTGTGACAATTCTGGCACGATGTGGTGGAGCATTATCATCCATGAACAGAAAGTTTGGGGTGTGCTGGCGGAATTGGGGGATGATGATGGGTTCTATGATGTCTCTGAGGTAAGAATGTGCAGTGACTGAGCCATCTACAATAACCAAATCTGTTTTGCGCTGACTGGTGATGCCTGCCCAGAGTGTTGCTACTCCACCACCAAAGCGAACCCTGGGGACCACGTTGGCCTCGGCGTATCGCTCACCTCGCCTTCTCCAGCAACGCTGACGACCATCATTTCTGTGCAAGGTGACCCGACACTCATCAGTGAACAGGACGGTAGACCACCGCTGCATTGTCCAGGGCACACGATCTTGAGCCCACTGCAAACGTTCACGGCTGTGTCTTGGTGTCAGTGGAATCACCTGCAACGGTCGTCTGGCATTCAAGCCAAAGCGGTGGAGTCGGTTGCGAACGGTTTGTCTGGAAACCCTAGTACCCCTCACATCTCGTAAACGGGCCTACAGCTGTGTGGCAGTTGCATAACGATGTCTGAGTGCATAGGTCCTTAGGTACTGGTCATCGTTGCGGTCTGTCACTCGTGGGGCTCCACTCCTGGGTCTGTCACAAACTCTGCCAGTAGTTCTGTGTCTTGATGCAAGTCTGCTGATGACACTTTGAGACACATCAAGTTCACGAGCAACATCTGACTGCCTGCCACCGACCCGAAGGCGCGCTATGGCCAGGTGGCGCTGCTCGTCCGTTAAGTGACGTCGTGTGTTCATGTCTGTTTGAATGATGAACTTGGAATGACTTACTGACAATACCAGCTGTTTATACCCACAGAATGTTGAAATTGATGCCACATTGAAAAGGTCTTTTAGTATTTTTTGGTATTGGCCCCAATATGTAAGGCACACTGTACACAGTGAGACCATTACTTGGAAAACACAAAATGAGGTGTGTCTATCACCCCAATACAATTGCCTGCCTATCCCAGAAATCTCTGAAGTGAAACAAACACCATATGTATGACATCCACTGAGTCTCTAACAATATCCCTAACTTATTGTGAGTAGTGTATACATGAATAATTATGGCACATAAATTAAGTGGCTGAGTTAAGGTGGAATTAAGGCCGACATCAGGAACCACTTCTGAAAATGGTTTGGCCCATCATAGGGCCAGATTAGTGCTAGATTAGGGCCAGAGTTGTGGGCCTTATGTAGCACACATGTTGGATGCCGGATGCCAGATGCGGGCCACATAAGGGCCGCAATTCATGCATGCATGTGGGCCAACTGCAAGTGGGTTGTGTGGCCCATCACTGGGCCAGACCAGTTTTGCTATGGCGGTTGTGTGTACCGTTACATCCCATTTCTTACATTTTAAAGTTAATCTGATTATGGGGTGGAGTCTCCTGGTCTGGTCTAGGTGGGTGCTACATGTCTAAGTAACATTCATACCAATGAATGCCAGGTCATAAAGTTTCCCAGCAGAACACTGTATTGTCACAAGATGTTATTCACTTCTCCTGGCAGTGGTTTTAATGTTGTGACTGATCAGTGTATGGTGTAAAATGAAATGATGATCATCAAATAACATTCAAGCAATTGTTGTTTTGAGCGTGGCGGATGTCTGGACAGCTTGTTGTTTAGCTGATGACATTCAGATTAATGTTGGATAAGACTTTTCTCGTTACCCTCATTCTGACAAACAACTGTTGCTCACCGTCTGTCTCCGATATTTTTTTCTCCTTTCACCCGGGGACAAGTTGACTTTGGGCTAACCCTGACCCTATGATGCAACAGCGCTAACACATATTAGCCCAATCAACATGCACACGTTTCACTCATTCAAGGTATTGCTGCTCCACCAGGTATCCTACCAAGGAGTATTTCTGGCCTGAGATCACTGGTGCATTGCCCAGCACCACGTCTTGTTTTATCTGCATCACTGTGACTTGCTTGCTAGAGGATCTATTGCTCACAGATCCTAAATCTTGCTCTAACTCAGAGTAGCCTGTGTTTAAAGTGCTGTTCAGAAGTGAGTTAAGTAGAAATTAAACATTCTCTGAAACATCACGTTTGTATTTAAAGTTGTTGCCTAGCAACCGATTGAGTCTCAACTTTTCCTTGCTGCCAGTGGGCGGAGCCCAAGTTGACCCAGTTGCTGGGCAACATCTTCAAAGCCAAACCTGTGATGTCACCAGTCCTTTGAAGAGCGTTTATGTAAAAGCGTTCAAACACAAATCACTTCTGGACATTTCTACACATCGAGTAGTAGACATTTCGCGTTTCGAGGTAGATTTACGTCACAGGCGAGTACACGGGAAGGATCTACGGCAGATCATACGATTTATTCACATTTAATTCGTTTGCGCATTTAATTCTGTCAGAACAATGAACGGTTTAAAGACAAACGTGGCGACAGCTAGCCAAGATCAGGGAACCAAGATTGACTTTCCAAGAATGAAGGAAATTTCTGTCCGTTCAGTAGTTGAAAAGCTGATTTATGTGACGGTTGATGTGACTGGTAAAGAGAGTCTGTGTAAGAAAACAGCACTAAAGGCTTTAGTGGAGCACAAATCGCGGAGAATATGGGCCAAGGTAAAGCATATCGACTTTGACATTTCAACGGAAACATTCGAGAACGTGGAAGGAGTTCTTTTGAAGGAACTGGCGCGAAAATTCGGCACTAACGACTTGGTGCTGGCTTACTTAATAAACGACTCACCCGCAGAGGATGAGATAATCATCAATACTATCAAGAGTTACCTGCTTAATCCGAAACCCAGAACATTAATGGATAGTGTGAAGCAATGTTTATCGAATAAGTGGCTCTGGATCACAGCGGGCTCAGTTTGCGCAGTTTCGGGTTTGCTTTATGTACTCAAATAATCCATAACCACTTAAGGGTTCTGGGTTTATGATGGTTTCCTTTGTCACTTCGCTATTTTATAACCCTGATCTTGTTTGTTGAGTGTGTGTTTCATAGTGTTGGTTGTTTGTTGGTTGATTGTTTTGTTGTAAGTTTGTAAATATTTTGTTGAAAACCTGTGCGAGGCAGTAGGTGTGAACTGCCATTTTCTTTCGGCCACTGTTTCCTCTCGTTTTTTTGCTAGTTTACGAAGTAAGGCTTTTTGTTTCTTTTGTTGCACATAGGGTTTAGTTAGTGTTTTGGGAACAAGGTAGGTGGTGCCTCACAGCAAGAAGGTCCTCGGTTTCCTCCGGGCACTACCGTTTCCTCCCGCCGTCATCAAAAACATGGGCCTTTCTTGAGGCCTTTCTGTGTGAAGTGTGCGTGAGTTTCCTCCGGGTACTCCGGTTTCCTCCCTCCAACATCGAAAACATGGGCCTTTCTCAGGGCCTTTCTGTGGGGTGTTTGCATGGGCTTCCTCCCCGGGTTTGCGTGGGTTTCCTCCGGGCGCTCCGGTTTTCCCCTACTATCGTCAAAATAATTTATGCTAGGCACCAGTTCAGGTTGGCCCACAGTGACGGGTCAGTCGGAGCGGATCTGGAGTAACTCTCCATCCGACCATGCAGTTTGGTTGTACAATGTTCTGTTCGTTGTACAATAATCTGAGTTACAAATAAAGCACTAGTAAAATCTATATATTAGACGGACTTTTGTAAACGTTTGGTATTTTTTATAGCTTATTATAAATAAAGACTAATAATTAATACATCATTATGAAGACAAGCCTGTCGTTTTTGTATTCTTGTGTTCTAAGAACAAGTAACACCTCGCTTTAATAATTCCCAGTGACAGCGAGTCATATAATCTACTCTCTCCTTCAGCTCCAGCATCAAGTCAAACCCTCTCCCAAGCGGTTAAACCTCCAGTGATGTTCTCAAAGTGGCTCCATCTCTCACAATGTGTGCATGTGTGAGCCGTGTTTTGATTCTTCATGAAGGTATAGCTGACTAATCGCAACCTATCCAGCCCAGATAAGAGAAAATAAGGTAGGCAATTCCACAGTATATCTGTATTATTTAGCGAGGCGTCGACATCTACTGCACAAATACAGTACAATGATCAAGCCAGTCTGTGTGCAAATCTCTTACCAGACAGGAGCATTTTAAGCATTCTAGGTAAAATAAGTTTGCATAACGTGGATCATAAACAGAAAACAAAATCAAGTCCTCACTTCAATCCAGGGCTGCCAGCTAACGTCATTAGCCTACAGACGAAGAAGAAAAGTAACTGACAAAAATAACATAATAACATTTGCTCATGATACTGTACTTGTGTATATATATATATATATATATACGATGTGTATGTAAAGTTTATTATGTATATAGATTATACTTTTGTAAATAGAGTATATTTTTGTAAAGAGTATATTTTTCTATATAAGTGAATTGTTGTTGGTTGATATGGGTAATGACCTAAATTAAAATTTATTGTACTTTTTAACATACAGCATAATTTTGATACAAATGTGCTGAAATGACATAGATTGGGTATATGTACATGCAAGCTATAATATGCAAGACATGGATTTGATGATATTTATTGTATTCTCTGGTGTGTTAGTGTGTGGAGTATTCTCACTGGGTCTGGTGTGGTCATGTGATGTTGCTACCATCTACTTCACATGCGGATGTCAGATTGACTGTGAACGTGAACCTGATGAAGCAAATTGCGAAACGCGTTGTTCACGTCAAATAAAGTCAGCAAAATACTCTCCAGTGTGCGATGTATACTACTTTTTGATTTTTTATATATATATATATATATCTGCTAGATTAGGGCCAGAGTTGTGAATGAATGAATGAATGTTGTGAATGAATGAATGTCAATGAATGCCAGGTCATAAAGTTTCCCAGGAGATGTTGAATTGTCACAAGATGGTCAATGTTATTCACTTCTCCTGGCAATTGTTTTAATGTTGTGACTGATCAGTGTATGGTGTAAATGAAATGATGATCATCAAATAACATTCAAGCAATTGTTATTTTTAGCGTGGCGGATGTCTGGACAGCTTGTTGTTTAGCTGATGACATTCAGATTAATGTTGGATAAGGCTTGTCTTGTTACCCTCATTCTGACAAACAACTGCTGCTCACCGCCTGTCTCCACCGATATTTTTTTCTCCTTTCACCCGGGGACAAGTTGACTTTTCACGCCTCTGGGTAGCCAACAGATGCAGCAAACACACACATAGGAAAGGGTTGGACATCCAGGAAATTATTCATACACACTACAGGTACTACACAAGACAAACCCTACCACCACTATGATTCTAGACAGAGTTTCCGCCGCATTAAATCCAAAGCATCAGGGTTAATTAAGAGGGAGAGTTCCTATTCTTACCTCCTGAAGGTAATGGAGTGCTAGTGTTGCATTTAGTTTATGCAGGTGGCAGTGTAATCCAGGTAATGTGTCGTGAAAGGCATTTCAGTAAAGAAGAGGGAGAGATTAATTTGCTTCTAGGTGCAAATAGATCTCATTTCATTCCATTCACACGGAGGTCAATCTGGATTAACGTGGCCTGCTGAAAACCACCACTGGCCTGCCAACTTGAGACAAATTGTCTCTCTCGGGAAAAATAGATAGTTGATGTTTAAGTCTGTTTGTACGCTCACCTCATGTTCTTTTTATTATCTCCTCCATCATCCGTCCCTGAATTGAGTTTGTCTTCCTAACCACGTCATGGTTCCGCACAGGAGAGGGAGAAGAGAGGAAGCTCGCGTGAAGAGGGTTCATGACAAATGGGCAAAATTAAGGGAAACGCATCTGTTCATTGGAAATCAATCTGAGCGCCGCTGTTGATGAAATGGTTTACAGTGGCGCTGCATCGCCACAGCCTGTTAGCTTAGAGCTTACTTAAGATGGAGAGCGGAGGAAAACGACTAGCACGGCTCTGTCCATGTCTTACCAAACCTAGCCTTACCTAACCTCTGAATCTGAATCTGAATCTGCAGATGAAACGTTAATCTTAGTCCTCGTTATGTAAAACAGAGAGATCAGCGTTAATTAGTGAGGGGAAGTTCGGCTCTTTTCTGAGAGTCGGCTCTTTTGCCACAGCTCCCGAAGAAGACCCCCAAACGGCTCTTTATTTAGTATCGTTTATAGCCTAATATTTTAGCCGCAACACAACAAATATATATCGCATTCAATGTTTCAAATGAACAAAACGCTTGTGTGGATTTAATTGCAAACTCCGTAAACAAACGGTACAAATGTCCTTGTGCAGGTCTGTGGTGGAACCTACTCTCAGTGAAGACACTCTGTTCTGCCATCCCCAATGTCTTTAAATTTCAGCCAGATGCTGCTTCCTTTACAGGTCTCACTCATAACTACATGCGCTCGTAAGCCACAGCGTCTATCCCCCCTCTCTGATTTCGCATAATGGTATGATCCTAAGTCCTCACCTGTTATTGAAGTTCCACTCCTGTCCAAAAAAAGTGGAGAGCCGGCTGTCACTCGACGGGAATCAGCTCTTCTGATTCACTACCAAACATCGGCTCTTTTGCGCATGACACATCACTAGCGTTAATGTACAGTTGCAGGTTTATAACATATAGGTATTCAGCACTAAACACGTCTGTGAAGGTTCTCAGTCATCCAGGTCATGGTATATCCAACAAAGGTTCAAAAAAGGCAACTGGACTTGTAGAGTTTTTTGAGAAGACGTTTCACCACTCATCCGAGTAGCTTCTTCAGTTCTAGGGGACTGGTGGGAAGTCTGAGGTTTAAAAGGAGGAGTTCCTATTTAAACACTAAACAAAACATACGTTGAGAGGTGGGAATGGCTTTGCAGGTTTTTGGGTGCATTTTAACCTAGCATGAGGCTAGATGACAAGTTGGACTCATTTACTGTACATCATGAATATGACATGCTTCTTGCCCCTTCGTCTATGTGAGGAAAGCGCATGTTTAGACGGCACATGTCTGGCAGTTGGTGCTTCGGCTCCAACGAGAGCCACTCACTTGAGTTTTAAAAGATGCGTTGTTCTCAAAATGTCATGGTAGCCATTACAGTCAATTCTTGCAATTCTTTGCTCTCGTTATTTGTTTTTTTGTTGCCAAGTGAACCACTCTGACAGGCAAGGTTGATTGATGCATCCCTGCAAAGTATCCAAGGAACCTCTGCTTCTTTATTCAAGGCCCGTGAAGTCCGCCTGCTAACCGGCGTGCCCAGACAGTGCTCTGATTTATGGTGAGGTTTGATTTGACAGCCACCTTCCCTTGGCAAAGTTTTCTTATTTTGCATAGAGACATCATAAAAGTGATTGTGTTTCGGCTCATGCTTTAGATCCTATGCTACATGTATGATTCTCTACAACTAAAGCAGTGTCTCCTGCACCAAAACCATTTGCATATTTGATTTGATTTGATTTTTTAAGATTTTTACCATGGCTGAAAGGGGAGCTTTCGTACAGCACCTTGTAACAACCTAAATACTTCAACCAGAAGACATGAGATTTGAGGTTCATAGATTAGAAGCATTTCAGATGAAACTTTAAAGGGCTTCAAAAACAAATAATGAAATTTTAACAATTCAAACAGAAGCAGACAGCTATCCGGCGTAATAACTTTCACTCTAACATGTTCTTTCTTTCTGGGCAGCCCGTGGGAAATTAAAGTTTCAATCAGTTGTCAGTTGAATCAACTGATTTACAGTTGCCAGGCTCAAACCATGCAATAGTCTTCACATACCGGTTCTGGTTTTGAGATAAAAAGCAGATTTGGTGACCTACCCTGCATGAGCTTTCAAGTTGTATTCCGAGATAAAAACAAGTTTTCTTGAGTGCTGGATAACGGGAAGCCCTAGAGAATTTAAAACATAGCGGTCCGTTCCTCTCCCTGATCCTTAGAACATGATATAACAAAAAGTGTCCACCCTGGTTGATCTGTAACGTGTTTTATAGAAGCCAGCCACTGTTGAAATCTGAACTGCATCCAAAAAGGAGCAGCGTTAGATCCATTGCTTCTTTGCTTTTAAGTGGGAGGGAAAACACAGCCGGTAATCATGGGGAACAGTTGGTAATAAAATGATGCCTGTCGTTTTACAGCATGGCAAGGCTTCGGCTTCTCACATTTGGTCACCATAGACATAATCATATTATCCTCGCTTTAGAAAAAAAAGAAAAAGAAATGGGAATTAGATGGTATAATGATATCAGGACAGCAAGGGTCATGTCTTGTCCTCCAAGCACACATGCCTGGTATTGATTTTCTCATTTTAATGTGTTGAGAGACTTGGTTCACAGTAAGTGTGTGTCCTGGTGTGGCTGAAGAAGCTTCTTTTTTTGTCCAAGAACACATTTTGAGGACATGATGTTTGTGCTTCCTTAGCTCAACTCTGCGCACAACGTATTGTTTTGATTGATTCCTCAGTTTTCAGGTAAAGCAGCAAGGTACAGTATGACTGCAGTGCGTTGTAACATTCAGTCACAGTGCACTGGTCACAATCATTATGGAACTCATCATGTTGATGGTCACTGTTTTTCTAAGTTAAAGGACAGTGGAAGACGACTGACATTCTCCGACTTTCTCCGCTTGGCTGCAGCTCTCAGACATTTCAGTGGAAGATCTGTTCAAAGGGAAGTTTGGCAAGATGCAGAAAAAGGTCAGATTCCAAAGAGCTGATGAGGGTGGATGCTTATTGCAGTACTGTCCATGTACGATTTGATGGTTTTGTTTACCGACCCACCGCTCATTAAGATTTAAAAGCATTCTTTCAGCTTTTTCATCCCGTCTCTCCTTTTATGTTCCTCTCAACAGCATTTCTCTGTCTGTCTGAGCTCTCTTTGCATTGTTCCACTTGTTTTATGAAACCAATTTGCATCTAATTTACATCGCCCATAACAACTTAATACATTTCATCTTCTAAAGACTCTGCTGCTGTTGGAGCAGTGCTGGGTTTGCAGATGTGGCACAGTAGTGTGGTGGTTAGCTCTGATGCCTAACAGCAAGAAGGTTCTGGGTTCGGATGCATCTGCCGACTGGGCCTTTCTGTGTTGCATGTTCTCCCTGTGTCTGCGTGGGTTCTCGCCTGGTACTCCAGCTTCCTCCCACCGTCCAAAGACATGCTGGTTAGGTTCATTGGTGATTCTAAACTGGTCGTAGGTGTGAGTGTCTCTCTGTGTTAGCCCTGTGATAGACTGGAGACCTGTCCAGGGTGTACCTCGCCTCATGACAGCTGGGATAGGCTCTAGCTAGTGGCATTGTGGGGCAGTGTTTGAGGTAAATGCTAACACTTGTAGTATTACAATGTTAAGGTGCCATTGCTATGGTGGTTACATCAAAATGCTTTGATATTAACATCAGATAACAAGAATGGCGACCACAAAAGTCATTGGTATGCATCATGGAGTCAATCCATGCAGTAGAAGTAGACCCTAGAGGCCTTGAATACCTCCAGCCAACTTAACGGTTCAGTACATATTGAAATATTTCTATTGACTGTACCGACCGATCGACACCGACATCCACTGACGTCACTCACATACAACAGCTCCAGTGTCAGTATTTACATACAAAATATAAAGGAACAGAAAGTTCCAAGTAATTACAATTGACTCGCACTGCATGGCGAGTCAGTCCACGTAATCCTACTACAGAAAGAAACCGTGATCATTTCCATGAAGACTGTGCCTAATGCTCTCCTGCTGCTCTTTGACTATTCAAGGAAGCAACTAATGGCTGCGAGAGCCGTCTTTAATATTTTCAAAGCCAGACATCCTGTGTATTATCAGTACTGTCAGAGCTCACTTTGACCTCAAGGTTAAGTGCACATGCCACGATGGAATTCATGTTGGCCACGTTTCAAAAGTCAAAAAAAAAAATTTAAATAAAAGCAAGGACACTTATTCAACTCACTTTTATGAAAAGAAAGAATCAGCACTATTTTAAATTATTCCTATTTTGTGGCGGTACTAGCCCGGTGTCCTCAGCATGAAACACAGCAACATGCCGTTTGTGTTCATGTTTGAATTAAAGTGCACACAAGTGACTGCTAATTATTATTTTTTTTATCAGAGAAACAGAATGAACGACCCTCACACTCACCGGATCACAGCCAAACCATTCTCTAAGAAAATAGATTTAAGCTGCAAAGCCGTTGAGGTTTGCAGTGGTAGAAAATATACAAGGCCATGTAATGTGTCTGGTTTCAACATGAAGACAGTTTCACGTCCTCTTTAGTATGTTCATTCATTCATTCATTCATTTTCTGTAACCGCTTGTTCTCTGGAGCCTATCAAGAGGCGGTGTACACTCTGGACAGGTCTCCAGTCTATCACAGGGCTAACACAGAGAGACAGACAACGATTCACACTCACACCTACGGCCAATTTAGAATCACCAATGAACCTAACCAGCATGTCTTTGGACGGAGGGAGGAAGCTGGAGTACCTGGAGAGAACCCACGCAGACACAGGGAGAACATGCAAACTCCGTTAAGATCTTCTCATTCACCTCATTTAAAAATTCTTTACAGCCCATTTGAAAAATGCTGACATTAACTGGTCACCAACAACCACACAGTTGTTAGTTGTGCTACAGGTTAAGTTCAGGTCAGTCGTACTAAGTTCGGTTCATTTTTGAGCCCACTCAAAGTAAGGGTAAACTGCTATGAAGAATCATTTCCGTGTCTACTTGGCCCCAAAATAATGGGGAACAGGATAGCAAGACTGGGAGTGGAGAGAATATTCTGCAGGTATTGTACAATGCACTGCAACAGAGGGCAGTCTTTGCAAATGAACCTGTCTTTTTGAGTCAATACCCATATAGACGAAGACAAGGTAGATCTTGGTAGAAGCTACTCAGCGACTTTTTATTTTTTTTTAAACTTTCCGAGGCCATCAAACACTTATTTAGGACTAACGCGAGGTCTAATCTATAGCATCATTGTCCAAATAAAGCATAGGACTTCACTTTGCTGCTCCACCTTTTAGGCGTGCTTTGTATGCTACTCCACAAAGGCATGTCAAGAGCAGCTAACGCGCATTCGTCCTTGAAGCAAAGGCGTTCATGGCAGGAGTGCTCATCTTACCTGCCCTCTACTCATAGCATGAGGAGGGGAGGGGAGGGGGCTTCATACAATCCTGATAAATATGGGAGCGGAAGCCTGCAAATAAAATGGGAAAACTGGAACAAAAGCTGGACAATAACATAAAGGGTTTCTCAGATACTCCATCTGGCATTTTCGCCCTGGCTATGAAGCCGCAATGAATCAACGGCACATGGAAAGGTGACTCAATGGAATTCGTAACGTCAGCAAACGGACTATCCCCGTAGAATACATGAGGATGTAGCCTGCAGCGTAGTGCGCTAATTCGCATGAGGGAAACTTGCTTTGGTTCCCCTTGTAGACCCCATGCATGAGCACAGAGGCTATAATGTGTTATCGTCTCAGTCACTTCAGACAAAGTCATCCATCGCCTGATTGCTTCCATCAGAGACGTTTGGATTGCTCACCACTCCATTGTCTTATCAGGGTGGCTGTGTTTGGGATATTATGATTCTGATTGAGCTGAATACAATGGCCTGCCATTAGAGTTAAATAGCTTCTTAGTCAAGTAGAAGAGTTTTATTTACTGGCAGCAGAGCGGGCGAGAGAGTTTCTGTGCCCGGCGCGATGATTGCTTTCTCATTTTATTAACTGTTCCCCATTGGCTGTGCTCTGCTGCGGCTTCCTCTCCCTTTTATCCGTTTGATCACTTGATTGCTGGTGCAAGCCTGTGAATCCTAATGGCTGCAGGTATGTTATTGCTGATGCTGGACAGCCTTTGTGCCACGTGTGCCCCTTTGCTGCTTTCCATTCATTCAGACATCCGCTCTGCCCCATTTTATTGCTCTGTATTTGTTCTACAGATGCATACCGGCAGGATGCACACTAGACTGTTGAGTTGCACAAATTAGAAATTGCCAGGCAAGCTGTTTATCTGCACCACGTAGCACAGGTCCATTTATATAAGCTTCCAGTGGTGGAAACTAGAAAACCTCGACAAACACAGTGGTCTACGTATCGTACACCACATCAAGATGAAAGCTCTCTGGATTGAAGGAGTACTGTGTGAACACTATCATTCCAGGGCAGTGAAAGGTGTTCGGGCCTTTCCTTCCCACACAACAGGATCAAGGACACTTTGGCACGTGGTTCATGCACTGGGGATCAAACCTCTAACTCTCTGGTTTGTGGAAAACCTCCTTCACCCACTGAGACACGGCTGTCCCCAAAATGATGATCTGATTGAAGGGTTCGCCAAAGCAATCCAAAATCTGGTGTTACTTTGTCCAACTCGTCCTTCAAATTCTTTTCAACCTACCGTCCATTACACAAGCTGCTATCAGGGAAAAGAATACATGCACCTATCACATTTCTACTCAATTGTGGGGCATAAAGCAATGCACAGACGGGAGGATCTCACAGCATCTGCTTGGTGATGAGTCCCCTCAGGCAGTTCTGACTGACGGGCTGGGTCAGTCTGATTAGCCAGCAGCCAGCAGCATGTCAGTCACGGCTGTGGAGAAACACTGATGGATTGTGGTTGACACCGTTACGGATGCAGGAGTAGCCCTCGGGCAAGGAGCTGCACTTGTGGCACCCCTCTGGGGCTTTAGACTCCAGGTGCTGACAAGCAGACCAGATCCTTCTTACCCCCCACCGTCTCTACGTCCCCCGTCTCTCTACTCACACCTCTGTGCAAGGGCAGGGTGAGTCAGGGAAACAAACATTGTAACACTGGCTTTGTCCACTGTGAGAACATTGGAAGAGTGGCTGTAATGAGGGTTGTCCTCTCAATTTTAGACATTTTCTTTGTGCTGCTCTGAGTAATAGCATTCCTGTCTCCTTAGCTGTGAAGTGGCATGGCTTTGTATCACTGCTATCACGTCTTCATTTCTGAATATCATCCTGCTGTGTTCTCAAATGATCTGTTGTCTAATATCTTTGTGCCAAAGATGTATATGATCCCTCTCCAAGGCGAACAAACCCACCGTGTGCCTGTGCCTACTGTGTTTGACTGTCACAACTGCTTGTAGGTACTCAGAGAGGGATCATTCAGGACATGCATTTGTAATGGACCAAATGGACTTGCCAAAGTTTTGCTGCCAAAACACAGAATAACCCCCTGGATGTTTTATTTAAACATCACAGATAGCACTGGAAGGGAGGACCCAAGGGCAAGACACACAGTCAGGTGAGGCAGGATGAGCAACTCAAAGTCAGTTTAATGAAGGGCAAAAGCAGGGTTCCCACGCGTCCTGGAAAACCTGGAAAATGATTGACCAATTTTCCAGTCATGGAAAACATATGGAAAATGAGAAAAAAGGTCAAATGTCCTGGAAATTATTAAGTTATCCTGGAAAATTATTTATCCTGAATGCAAACGGGTTAAAAGTTATGCGCATGGATGTCTTCTGGGCAACCTAAGGCACGGAGCGTCTCTGCCTCTAGCCAGTGCAGCGCCCCACGTGACACTACCAGCAAATCAAATTTGATTTTGTCGCTAGCTTTAGCAGAGAGTTTCTGGCTTTAGTGACTTTTCAGACCCCGCGCTTAGAGACAAAACTCGGGACTACGGTAAATTGAAAAGTGCCAGTGTCAGTAGTATCATTCCAAAGAATGAGCGGGGAATGTATTGGTGTATGACATGATAACTTGTCTCTGTAGCAGCTGAAAATGTCCTGGAAAAGTCCTGGAAAATAATTTCAGGTCAGGAGTGGGAACCCTGAAAAGGCTCTGCAGAGACAAACAGGTAAAATCTAACACACAATCCACAAAAAGGGGAAATCCAATCCTATAAGGGACAGGGTAATCTAGGGAAAAACAAAAAAAGGTTAAAACTATCAGAAAACAGGATGGGACAACTGGAAAACGAGCAGGTTAGGCAACAGAAAACTTGACAAGGGGAAAGACCGGGCTATAAATACAGACACATAGGTTAACAAGACACAGGTGAAGCCAGTGAGGGGAGGAGCATGCAGACAAAAGACAGGTGAGTGTAACCACAGGAGCAGGGACAGGAAGTAGAAAAAAAAAAAAAAAAAAACTTATGTGAAAAAGAAAACTTGTTCCAAAAATAAAAGGAAACCAAACTGGATAATAAAATGGTATGTTGGTATTTTTCCCCAGATATATATATATTTTTTTTAAATCATCAATTTTTCTGTGCTCTTGATGTTATAAATACACAACTGATGTGTTTCAAACCAACCAAATGAGTCAGTCTTCAGTAAAGTGTAGTAGCAGTATGTAACGGGGTATGCATGCCCCGTCACATAATAGCTATTAGATGGCTAGCCTGCAGCTAGCATATACCACTTGTTACTCGTTTGTTTGTCCCCCCCAAATATAACAAGGTAAAAATCTGAATCTCTCTATCCAATTAAAAAGTCGGTGTGGTGGCACAGCTGTCGGCTCTGCGTCACTGACTGTACTGGCGGAGGTATTTTAAGACGAGGAGCAATTAAGATGCGAGTTGAAGTATTGAAAGTGTTCTGATGAGAAACGCTCAGAGAAAAGACTTGACGTGCCCAAAGTGAGATAGGCAACGTCACTGTAATCTGATTACTGGGCTATGACATTCTTTTATGACTATTTTTGTCAGCTCTGTGTGCGGCGGTCAAATGCTTATTGAGTAGGCCTAGCTCACAGACAGAGAGAAGAGAGTGAGAGGATGATGATAAAGAATATCTGTATGGCTAGTGTCAGTTTACATCATTCTCAAATAATAAAAGAAAAATCAAATGCAGAAATCACAATTGGCCATGTTTGAATAGCAGATTTTCACATTTATTCTTGGCCTTTGTGGAGGAACTCAAAAAGGCAGATGTCCTATACTTATGTGCTCTATTGCTAACATGTTGTGTGCATGTGCTAGCCGAGCTAAAGCATACAACATGTGAGCGAGCTAATCGATTAGGCTGTCTGCTAAGTTGTGATAGTCATGTTTAATTTCGACATTGAAGAAAATCTACATAAATACATAAGATAAGATTTTCAGATGCAGTGCAACTAGCTGGGTAGCTAGGCTACATCAAAAGTTCACAGAGGTGTGCCAGTGATTGAGTCGAGCAGAGTGTTAGCATTGCATCGATAGTGTGGCTCCTGGCTATCTCTGGATGCATCCTCAGTAAATCAGGTGGGGCACCTGTGGGCACAAGAACACATGTGGGTATTTGGACTGTGTTTGATCAGATGTGCACATTGAATTGGAAGAGTACTTGGACAGCGACTGACTAGAACACAGAGAGTACAGTACAGTACAGTACAGTACAGAGAGTAACACATATTGATAAATGCACCTCTGGCTCCATATAGTGATGGCCATATCCCTAGGATTGAGGCTTCACTTTGGGAGGAAACGGGGATGCATCATACATATTTATATACAGTCTATGGCTCCTCCAGGCATGGTCTGTGGCCATTGACTGGCTGTTGGAGCCACCCTGAAGTGCTCATTTAAAGAACTGAAGTTTTTTTTAGCATCGTTGTGCGTCATCTGTAGGTTACCTCTTGGTTAAATTTGCGCCTGTTTACTTCGCTTCACTTTTCCTGTCTCTTTCTTTCTTTCCATTTGCCCTCATCCCACTCACGGGAGTTGCTGTATTTTGACAGGACCTTTGGTTCGAGCAGCCGGCAGCACGAAGCAGCAGGGCTGAGTGGAGCCATGCAGAGCTCAGGGCGAACAGAAGGTGATCTTTCTCTGCTCAAGAACAACCTGACCCACAGAAATAGAGACCAAGACAGGAAAGCAGAGTTCCGAGATGACAGTTCAAACAGTAGGAGCGACTTGCCCATGAATTCTTCTGCAAAGTCAGAACGGAGAATAAGAAAGTTGTCAGTCAGTTCAATCACACAACAATAGCCTCTACTAACATTGCAGTTGCTCCATGAGAAAGGACTCAAATACAGAATGTCTAGAAAACGTAAACCAGTTAACTGTGGTCCCTCACCTGCTGCATGCTATAGACTGTGGCTTTATTACTCAGGCTCACAGCTCTGTCACAGATGTATAATCAGGATTACTGCACGTTTGTTTATCCAGTCATAACTAAATGCAAACACAGCATGTTGGGGGTGAAGATATTCCCTCCGGTGTCTGGTTTGATAAAAGGAGCTTTCATATGCAGTGTTGGATGATTACCATGAAAACGTGACGCCACATTGCAGATGTTCGTTGCCCGTATCCACGTTATTGGTAATGACTGGGATGATCAGAGCCACTTTAACATATTAATTAATGTAAAAGTTTGCAAATCGGAAAATGTCAGGTAATATAATGTGTTATGTTTCATAGATATGGGCTCACCATCAGGAGGTCTCTTCTATTAAAGGGGTTGGCTCAGTTTGAAGCCGTCATATCGTTCTCTTCACAGTCATTATGTTCCTATGACAAAAAAAAATTATTTTACTACCCTATCGTAGGGCTAACACAGAGAGACAGACAACCATTCACAATCACATGCACACCTACGGGCAATTTAGGTGTGCACCAATGAACCTAACAAGCATGGCTGGAGTACCTGGAGAGAACCCACGCAGACACAGGGAGAATATGCAAACTCCACACAGAAAGGAACCAGTCAGCCCATGGATTCGAACCTTCTTGCTGCGAGGCATCAGCGCTAACCATTTTCAAGCATTTTCTGGATTTGTGCACCCATTGACTGTAATCCTATACCCTATTATATAAGTCAATTGTGCAAATGTACACGCCAACAGAGCCTATTTGAGTCAAGGATGACGCATTGGTTTATTGAAGGTCACCGAATACCCCCGATTTCCTCTCGTCACAGCACCTCCGTTTCTGCTGAAAGCTTAGTATTGAATCCCAGCAGAAGGCAATTTCTGTTGGGATTGCAGCACAGCAGATTGATGATCTATCGACCGTGTCCTGAGGCCTTGGGAAAACTCCAGGCAGCTGTGGAAAATCATGCAAGAGACAAGAGACGTACATGACCATGTCTCTGTTACTCCTCTGTGCTTCATCTCATAAAGACCACCCAAACCAAACAACTTGATTGGCCAGGCAGATCTTTGCCAGGGCATAATCACTTCCCAACAATGCGATTCAAGACCAAATTTCCACTGCAAGAGTTTACACCAATCGGGCATAACATTATGACCACCTTCCTAATATTGTGTAGGTCTCCGTTGTGCCTCCAAAACAGTTGTGACTCATCAGAGAATGGACATGGGCCTTCTGAGGGTGTCCTGTGGTGTCCAGCAGAACACTGAATTGTCACAAGATGGTCAATGTTATTTACTTCTCCTGTCAGTGGTCATAATCTTATGCCTGATCAGTGTAATTGGCAGGGAAAGTTGGGTTGGTATCCAGGCTATAATACACCAGCATGCAAATTTATTGGGTATACTCGGCGAAAGTACTTAAGCTGACGACAGAAACCGAAAGCTAGGGCAACACATGCACTGTCCCAACTACTGCTCTGTCTGCTTTGCAATCAAAACTCCAGACTTCGTTGCATATCTGTAACCTAGTTTCTCCCAAACTGAAATAAAATTTACCTCATTCAAGGGCAATTCGGGAGTAGACGAAAAGAAAAGAATGACAATTTTGAGATTTTCCCAGTCAGTCAAGTTCAAGTTTTTCACCTTCTCATTATTACGTCCAGCTGTCTAACCTTCCTCCAGGCTGCAACTAGCCTATATTATGTTTGCACAAAAACTAGAAAGTAGGGTTGTTCATACCATTAGGGTTGGTTGTCATAGTGTGTGCATGTTTGAACGGATATATCGGTGCTGCCTAGGCTGCTGTCACAGAAATAACTCAAGGTACCTTGTAGTAATACGGTTCGTGGCCCATTCTCCTTACCAGCTCCGCACCGGCATGGAAACTGCTGTTTTTAAGTCCCTTTGTGTACAGTTCCATTCCATATTTGCAAAAGTAAATTCAGCCACCCCGCGGCATTATGCATTCTAGGACAGAGGCTGCACATGCAGCCACGCCGCCGTATGTAGCGAGACACTTGAGGATTGTACACCCAGATAATGAACCCAACAGATACAGCCCCCTGCGCACCCGACGCCCTCAATTTAATATAGACCCTCAGCAAGACGCTCCTTCCATCTGAGGACAAGGCGCAATGCTACCTGTTTGTATTAAAATTTCTACTTAGGTATTTATGGGGTCCCAGCCAACAGTGGGTCCTTTGGGATGCAATCGCTTCCAAAATGCTGCACACAATAATGAGGTCATGATTCACTCTGCAAAAATATGTCTTCCGCTTAGTGGCCAGAAAGATGTACGGTGCCAAATCAAATTAGCTTATTGTATTTGCTTGTCAATGATTTTTGGCCAGGGATTACTTATAGACTAAGTACGTAGCGCCCCCTCTTTATTCCCCATTATTGATTGTCAAATTAATTACCCGATACATTTCTTGGCTGCCCCGCGACCCTTAACGGGAATAAGCGGGTACAGAAGAGGAATGGATGAACAAATTTCTTCGCTGAGAAAAAAAATCACAGTCACATTGGCACAGAGGGAATTACACTAAACCGGTTTAATTGCATTTAGATGTATGCGGCCGGCCTACATTGTTCTGTGAACTTTTATTTCAATCCCCCTGCACTCGTGACATTTCTTCATGAAAATACAAAACTGAAAGCTGTTACCCAAACCTTGAAATCTGATTAGACACGACCATAATGCCTCTGGTCACAAGCTTGCTGTTATTCCACTTAGAATGTTTTCTGAAACCTTATCTGATGTAACGAACCACTGCAACAAACTGCACCAGCAGAATTATGTGTATGTGCGAACAGAACAGACGACGGTGGCTCCGTATGAGACTTTGATTTTAAAAGTTAATGAGAACAAGCAAAAACTTCTGTCCTTGTTTTGGACTTTTAGAACATTTGTCGAGGACATGTTTAGAGGCACCAATTTGAAGAGACCCCACTCTGACAAAAGCATTTCAGCATGTGTGTGTAGTTGGATGTTCACACAGACATAGTATGCATTTTTAGCTGTATTGATCCATGGGGGAAATTATTTTTCTGCATATGACTCATCCAGTGGACTGACACCTGTGCAGAGCCCAGGGAGCAGTTTGGGGGTTGGGTGGATGCAGTGGGAGGCTTCTCCAATCACTATTCCACATGCTTCTCAATATCTCAATGTCAGTTTTACTTATGCAAACAAAATCAAAATAGTCTCAATACAATTTGCCAAATTCAGAGTACATAAGCCCCAAAGCAAGCCGTGAGAATTCATTGGCAATAGAAATAAACTTGCAGCAGGAAAAAAACAGAAGATTTTGCCTTTACAACAAATAAATCACTTTGTGTGCAAATACTTGGCATGAACTAGACTGATGCTTTCAGGACATGTAGCAAGGAGATGGGGCAGGACAGAGGAAAGGGCAGGAAAAGGAAACTTTAATAAAATCACACTATAACAGAGAAAACACAGCACAGTCCATAAAAGATAATGCAGCAAAAGAAGCTCAAGCTAAAGAAATGCAAGGTATCACAGGAAAGCACAACAAGTCTTTACAGGGTAAGTGAACAGAAAACCTGACAAAGGGAAACAAGGTACTATATATATGCACATGTGGTGCTGATGGGGTAATGGGACACAGGTGAAACCAATGGGGGCGGAGCCAACAATCACACAGGTGGGAAAATGCAAAGGAATTTCATTGAATAAAAGTCCAGAACTCAAACTTGTGGCACAATAACGGAAAAATCCAAACTAGAGAAACAAAGAACAACCCATTATTCAGCACTTTGGTCAACATTTGTTGTTTTCAAATGTGCTTTATAACTAAATTGACAGTGACGTAAGTTGTACTCGAACTATTTCTCAAGCAAAGGACAAAAGATCCATTTAATGTTCTCTCTACTGTGTGTGTCTGCAACATATTAAACACATGGGTTAAGCAGAAACTTGTAAATTGGAACATGCTGTCTGGTGTTAAAAATTTTGGAAGCCCTGACAACATTAGATGATCTGGATAAAAGACTTCATGCCTAACATTCCTGCGCTGTTAACTTACTTTTTTTTTTTTTTTTTTTTTAAAGGTGCACCATTCAAAGTTGTAATGCAAACTATTCTTCTACTATATGTAATGTTAACAGTCTTCTTGCTGTTTGTTTCCTGCAGATATTTTTATGGTTAAAATTTTAAAATGAATCCATCGTTGTGAAGTTCTGAGAAAGGTGCTGCTTTAATGGTGGTGCTACTGTACCGCATCATGTGCCATTTAAAACATAAAAAGTCATCACAACTTGATTTTAAAAAAAATGAAATTTAATTATTTTCCTGTTTTTGCTTTTTTGACGACTCAGTCTTAAAATCGTCGGCTTCATATTTTTGACACGCTTTAAAAATGTCAATTCCTCGATTATTTCCGTCTCTCACACAGAACAACCGGAAAAATGTGGTAGACACTGAGGTAGACACTTTTTATAGCTTGGCAATTCTGCAGTTCTGCTGACCGGTTGGTGCACATGCATATAAGTTGGAAACCTGACAGTCTAAAAACAGACAGATATCAGAATTTCAATTCAATTCAATTTTATTTATATAACATCAAACACAATACAAATTGTTTGGAGATGCTTTACAATTCCCGGTCTGAAACCCCCACAGCAAGCACAAAGGCGACATGTAGAATCAGTCTGATCGCTGAAGGCTTTACCTCCTATTCCACTTTTTTAAACTCTAGGAGCCACAAGCAAGCCTGCACCTTGAGATCAAGGTAATCTACTGGGGTGATGTGGTACAATGAGGTCTGGATTTTAAAGGGAGCCGATGAAGAGAGAAGCCAACGCTGGAGTAATGTGATCTTTCTTGCTAATTCTCGTGAATGCTCTCGCTGTAGCGTTTTGAATCAAGTGGAGGCTTTCAGAAGAGACAGCCAGACAGTATTGAATTACAGTAATCCAGCCTGGAAGACACACAAATGCAAGGACTAGTTTTTCGGCAAAGCTCTGACACAGAATGATCCTAATTCTGACAATAACTCCTCGGTGAAAGGAGGATCCCTACGTCTCCTGATGTATAACAGCATTAAGTTTCAAAGGATCCTGCAGCCGATCAATGACATTAGGTAAAGTTTTCCAGTATGGAGCTGCAAGCAACTGTGTTACTGATTAAGTATTGGATTGGTTAATGTGGCCATGGCCCATAAGATTTCCACTTATTACAGGCATTTCTTTGGCGATGGGGAATGAACATCGCATTCTGGCAAGCTGGCAGACCAATTGGGCTCGTCTCGTGCCGTCTTCCCCCTCACTCGCCATCTGTCTGGGTTGTGTTCTCGCTCTCTAAACAGTATGACTCACTAATGGCTGTGTGTCAGTGATCCCCCCCCCCCCCCCCCCCCAGCTGCAGGTATCACTCAGGTAGTCAAGCAGCCGAACCGCTGCTGATCGTGCGTAGGACACGCTTGGTTTCTGCTTGTTCTGCTTTGTTTGGGTTTCATTCAATTATAGTACTGGTTCAAGACTTTAATATAATGCTGGTGTATGTCCAAGGATCCATTTGTCCGAGAAGTTTCGTTTCGTTTTGTTTCGCTAACTGCTCCGTGAAGCGATTCCCATAGGATTGTGAGAGTAGGAAAAAATAAGTACGGTGCATAATCCAACATTTCTTTGTAACTCGTATCCGCGGGATACTAGCGTCAGTGTGGCCAATGGGAGGAAGTGGAGACGTGTCGTCCATATTTTCTACAGTCTGTGGTCTAATTATGACCACCTTCCTAATATTGTGTAGGTCTACCTTGTGCCTCCAAAACAGTTGTGACTCATCAGAGAATGGACATGCACCTTCTGAGGGTGTCCTGTGGTGCCTGGTAACAGAATCTTGTTAGTGGGGGGGCCTTTGAGGGGAGGGGCCTCTGGGTCCTTTCTACCTTTTGGTACTGGGGGGTTCAGTGCCTTGGTCAAGGACACTTCAGCATGTGGCACATTCGGGGATCGAAAACCAGTAACCCTCTGGTTCATGGACAACCCGCTCTACCTACTGAGCCACAGCCACCCTGGACGGTGCTCAGGCTGGAGCCCACTGCTCCGAATGGACACACTACTGTGTTATTGAATGGATGAGATGTGGGATCCGTACAGTAATCAACAACATAAATGGTCTACAATGCCGAAATGCAGAATACTGTTAATTTACCTGTCTGTATTTTAGATTAATAAGACACAAAAGGAAGCACAAATGAATCAAAGCATTGCATCCTGAAAATCTCCCACGAGACGTCTCGGTCTCTGCTCATTGCAGGTGCGCGAAGCATAAATTAGAAAGTGTCTTCAGATCGAGCAGACGCGGCGACGGCACTGGGACGGAGCAGCTGTACACACACTGATGTGACAGCAAAGGAGCCGTTAAATGGTATTTCATCTCGTCCGCCTCGATTCGGGCGAGATTGCCGGATGACAGGAAGCCTGAGCAGATAAACCGGGATTCATTCAGAGGTGGTGATAATTGTGAACCGCAGAGACATAATGTGCACAGAGAGAGAGAGTGAGAGTGACAGAGTCAGAGAGGTTGTCTTCCAGCTTCAACTTACGTCAACTTTGCTGTAATCGCACACTGATAACAAACTCATTACTGGGTAGAATGTATTTGCTAAACTGTCATCTCTGTAAACTAATTAGATAATTCACAAGTGCACTTATAAAACAAAAAAAAAATACTGTGCCAAAGGGATTTCCATTTTCAAGGAAGGTGAGGGAGAGCGCTCATATAAGACTAATTATTTTAGAGCTCAATTTAGCAAGTATTTAAATTCATTACCTATTCCAGTCAAAATCTATCACTGACATTTTCGGGTTTATTTTTAGTCACCGAGTCTGAGTCACCCAATGGTGCCACCAACAACAGAGCGCCTTTTAATTCTGGTCCTTCTCATCAGAATTCACAATTTTCTGCCCTTTTTTTTTTTTTTTTCTTTCTCCCCAGGATAAAATATTAACGCTGGAGCCTTGACAAAATGATGACATCTTATCAATTAATGATGGGTTTAAAAGCGCACGGGGGAAATAGAAAGCCCTAATGTCCCATTTCATCTGGCGGAAAAAAGACTGATGCTGTGGAATATTTATACACCAGCAATTAGACCTAGCCTTTTAACGAGTATCGGCTCTGACAAATCACTCATTGTGGGGAAAGGGACAACATTCCTGGTGTTGTTTCGTACCGCTCTATTTTTTATTTTATTTTTTTCCTGGTCTTTTTATAATTATAGAATTTGCAGATAGAGATTCCCATGCATGTCTGTAAACTTCTCTTCTAGTCAGTTTTGCCCAAAGTGAAAAAAAATGTTCAATCAATGACATAATGCAGATGGAGACCAGGAAGTGGGGTGATTAGTGGTGCCAGGAGGGCTTGTTTGAGATTTCCCGCTGCAGCATTTTCTAGAGATTACTAAGGATGGCACAAAATCCAGCAGTGAGCAGTACTTCTGCTGACATGAACGCTTTGTTGACGAGAAAAGGCAAAGCAGAATGGCCGGACCGCTTCAACGTTGCCACGCTTTGCAACTGTGGCGTCAGAAAGGTGTCCAACCTCCAGCCAGATGGCCTCCAACGGCCAGAAGACCGAGATAGCTTCATCTCCCGTCAGCCGAAAACTCAAATGTGAGGCTGCAGCGGGAAATGGCTCACCAACACTGGGCAGCTGAAAAGTGGAAAAATACGTAGCCTGGTCTGACGAATCTATCTGGATTTCTGCTGAGGCTGCAGATGGGAGGCTCTGAATCTGGCATCTATACACTGAGTCCACGGACCCTTATTGCCTTGGACACCTTAGCAACAGTCAGTCATGGCTTGAATGTGACAGCTTGTATTTTTTGCTGACCACGTGCATCGCTTTAGAGCCTTACTTTACCTTCTAGTGATGTGTCACGCGCAAAAGAGCCGGCTCTAAGAACCAATGCTTGGTAGTGAATCAGAAGAACAGATTCCCATCGAGTGAGAGCCAGCTCCCCACTGTTTTTTGCCTTTTGCTCGGTGGAACTTTGTTATGATGGGCACGTCATGTGGCCAATAATATGTGAGGACTTAGGATCATACCATTATGTGAAATCAGAGAGAGGGGGATGGACGCTGACACCAGTGTAGGAAGCAGCATCTGCCTGAAATTTAAAGACACTGGGAATGGCAGAGCAGAGTGTCTTCACTGCAAAATGATAATATATTAGGAACAGGTTCCACCACAAACCTGCACAAGGACATTTGTACAGTTTGTTTACTGAGTTTTGTTCTGTTCTTGCTTGTGCGGATTTGATTGCAGTGTTTTGTTCATTTGAAACATTGAATACAATATGTATTTGCTGTGATGTGCTAAAATATTAGTCTATAAATGATACTAAATAAAGAGCTGTTTGGGAGCCGAAAGAGCCGGCTCTCAGAAAAGAGCAGAACTTCCCATCACTATTAACTTTCTCTACTTAAAACACAATAATGAAATTTGCGGCTTGAAAGAGAAGCCGACATGTGATGCAGTCATGTCAGCATGGGACAGAATCTCAAAGGACAGTTTAATGGATGGAACCTGAGTGACAGAACCAGTAGCATGGCGTTCCTAATAAAAACTAAGTATATGTCATTGTTGTGTTTCCCTAAATGTTACCACCATGTCTCCACAGGAGAGTTGCAGGCAGCTCATCGACGACATCGGAGGAGCCTCCCATCGTAGTCAAATAAGGTGATGAATAATTTGGTCTGTGTGTCACCGTGAGTTATGTAAGTCACGTTCTATTTTCTGTTCGCTGCGGATGCTTTAAGAAGAAGGCTGACGTGGAGCCGTGCCAGCTAATTTGACGGGTGTTATGTTTATTGTAGCGGGCTGACATGTGACTGCCGTCGACACGAGGCGCTGATCGGAAAATTTTTACCTGGGTGCAACATTCCTTTAATATCTTTAACCTCCTCTACCAGCCAGACTCATGGGGAACCAATCAGAAATCGACCACTGCGGTTAACAAAATAGAAGCAAAACTGCTCAGCATGTGCTATAATTAAATATAATTTTTGGTTTGAGTTGTCAGAGAAGGGCTGATTTAATAGCTGTACTTTGCAGTTGTTGAATCGTTCTTGATTGATGTAAGCTGCACACGGTTCCTGACAGACAGAGACAGAGAATATGTCTATTGCCAGCTGAACGCTTGGGAACACGCTGATCCTGTGAGAGAAGAAAAAGATATAATCACTGTGTGTCTCAAAACAGGGTGAAATAAATCCATATATATATATATATATATATGTTATACTCAGTATTTCAGCATTTATTCAACAAAGGAAGAAGGACGTCAGCAGATAACCAGATATACATTACAGGAGAGTGATAACCTTTAGCGGAGCGATGGCTGTCTGCGAATGCTACTCTAGATGATGACGATGGGGGAAAAAAAAACGTCTGCTTCTATTTTAGTTGCTTTCCCTTCTAACCCTGGACAAGTATAACGTCAGTGCAAGCTGTGATGGAAAAAAAAAATAAGGAGTGCATATGCTATGTTTTACTGAGTAAACCGATTCAGTAAATTTCCACTGGGAAGATTTTAGACTTACTCTTCATCTTTCCACTGTTTTTTCTCCAACACCTTTCCTCTTTTATTTATTTTTTCCGCTACTTATCATTTAGTGTTGAACACATAAGTATGTTTCTCAGCCCAGCAATTCCAGTTTGAACTGATTCACTTCCTCCCTGAGTTCTTCAAGTATCTCCTTTTTGATAAATAATCACAGAAAACCTTTGTCGCTCAGAGTGTTGATCCTTTCTGGCCCCCTTCTGCAAAGCGTTCGTTCTGTTTAACTACTGTATTCTACTTAGTGAAATGCACAAAGACCAGACTCTTGTGATTCTCTCAACACACGGTAGGTTCAGTGCTTTACGCCACCACAGACCGAGACGGGATCCGAAGTCTGATCTGGACTCCGCACTAAAGCTTAATTTTCCCTTAAACAGACGGGTGAGAGGCTGACCCTGAGCCCAATCAGTGCTCAGATCTCACTCAAGGACAAGAACCATATCACACACTATTAGAGATTAAAGTCCTGAATTAAACAGATCAAGGTAAAACCCACATTCTCTAACAGGTTAACAGTGGTGGGAGGAGTAGTCCAATGGATCTGTTGCGGTGATTCCAAGCTTGACCAATGCCGGGGAGAGTTGTGCAGTTGTGTCACGGTAACTTCAACCGGTCCGACTGATTCCAAGGTTTAAATGTGTTTAACAGCGTTAAATAGCAGGAAATCAAGAAGCCCACAAGCAGACTCCTGAGCAGTTCATTCACTGCATCATTTCCTCATCACTTCTACTACTGACTCCATCTGTAGCCTAAGGCACAGAGCAGTTTTTAAACTCAGATTTTAATCTTTTAGCTTTTACTTCAACAGATTTCTCTGTTGTTATGAAGGGAGACTTGCAAAGTAAGACTTGCACTGTATGGTCTAAACTGCTGTTTTTTTTACTGTGCATATGACAATAAACAGCTTGAATCTTGAATCTTGGTTGGTACGGCCAGGGATCATATTCAACAGGAGTTGATTAACTAAGGCCAGAGCTAAGACTAATAGCAAACCGCAAGAACCTAAAGCATTGCTGCCCCTACGCAAAGAAATGAGCAGCAAATGCCTAGTCATCTGTAACCAGACTGATGAGTGGGGGGTAAGACTGGGCTTCCCAGATGGAGGTAGGCGAGTGAAAAGACAGCTAACACAGAGATTAGAAGAGAAAGAAAAGAATGATGTGGAAAAGCATGAAGCTGTGCCAAAAAAAACAAACCAAAGACGACTCCACACTCCTGAAAGCAGATTGGAAGGATAACGGTATATGGAAAGATGAGTGTCGGAGAGATGAGAAAGGGAAAAAAATAGGTAGTTCAGCACAACACAGTACACTAATCAACTCCTCTTCTGTCCAAGCTAAGCCCTGGGATAGTGCACCATGATCTGGTCTGGGAAGAATCTCAGTCACCGAGGTCATGGTATGGCAAAAAAAAAAAAAAAAAACAAGCTGAAACAAGGACAACTGGAAATGAAGATGTTTCTTTAAGATGTTTCACCACTCATCCAAGTAGGTTCTTCAGCTCTAAAAGACTGGTGGGGAGTTGGGGTGCAATTACATCTACTGAAAATATACCTCTGGCCAAAACATGTTAATGTTGGCCTTATGAATAACATGACACCTAATTCTCATCCAAAATCAGAATGCAGGCCTGGTTTGAAGCCGTACTCTCTGAGGCGGTAAGCCATCTACGGCATAATGCATGTTTTCAATTCATTGCTTAAAGCTGGTATAGCCGATCTGTGCAATGACTCACCAGTACGCACCTCGTTATTTCCTGAAGAAAATCCGAGATGAGGGTCAACCAACAGGGTGACGTTTTGTCTGTATGCAGTAACATCTGCAGGCAGTCCTCACGTGTTTGAATATGCTAATCCACACACCATTCAGTGCCTCATTCCAGGCGCTGACAGCCACTACTGGTTCGCATTCATGTTCCAGGACCAAAATTACTCAAAGATTTGAAGTATAAAGCCAAAACTTGCAAGATTTAGTGTTTCCGTCTGGCTCCGTACTCCTCAGAGAATATTTTGATCAGATGCATGAATCCTCTGAGATGAGGTTAAATGAAGCTTTTCATTCCTCAAAAATTACCAACTCACCTCAAGCATAGTAACGTCAAATTTGAACATTAAACAGACGGAAGGATCTCCCTCTGCCTGGGACTACTCCATAACCGACACTAGAATTTACAACAGGATTTGAAGAGGATCACTTAAGGACCACGAGTGCCTGTTAATGTGCATGAACCCCAGGACAAGGAGGAGATAGGACCACCAGACTGTTTTAATGTCATGGCCTGAGGAGAACGTGTGTTATTCCCACATATTTCTCACTCCTCCTTTCTCTCTTTCCCTCCTCTCTGGAGTCTCAACTTAAGATGAGAGACCAGCCAGATGCCTATCATGAATTCGGCACACATCCCTGCAGAGACTTGACTCAGTTTCATCCGTTGTTTTCATGACTTCGGAATCAAAATCCTGTTTGTGTATCACATATGGTCACTGAGTAACCCAGTCAACCTAGTCCTAGTCAATGCATGCTCTACTCAACGTGTTCATTTGGCAATAGTTAGAATGTATACAGTGATTGTAAATTAGTCTCAGTCTGGCTTTTTTACCTTCACCATTTACACTTTAATATGTAACTGTTTAGGGCGGCACGGTGGTGTGGTGGTTAGCACTGATGCCTCACAGCAAGAAGGTTCTGGGTTCTAATCCATGGGCCGACTGGGCCTTTCTGTGTGGAGTTTGCATGTTCTCCCTGTGTCTGCGTGGGTTCTCTCCGGGTACTCCAGCTTCCTCCCACCATCCAAAGACATGCTCGTTATGTTCATTGGTGATTCTAAATTGGCCGTAGGTGTGAATGTCTGTCTCCCTGTGTTTGCCCTGAGATAGACTGGAGACCTGTCCAGGTTGTACCCAGCCTCTCGCACAATGACAGCTAACCCAGAAAGGCCCCAGTCGGCCGGCGGATTCAAACCAGACATATAAATATGGACGGCGGAACTGCTCCTCAAAAGTGAAGCCAAAAACAAGTAGAGCTCCCCCTGGTTGCTGCCTGCAGCATGTGTCATAAGCTCCACCCCCTCCATGTTAGTGGATTGAAAGTCGCAAGATATCCTGTATCTCTGGGAAAATAGCATCAGTTTAGCCAGTGCAATGAAGTGGCGACACATTGTCCATATTTATACAGTCTATGATTTAAACCCAGAACCTTCTTGCTGTGAGTCATCAGTGCTAGGGCAAATCCTTCTCTCCCAAAAACAGTGCAGCAGTGCCAAGTGTACCTTGACCTTTAACAAAGAGAAGAGTGAGCAAATATGAATGTCTTACAAATTAGGACATAATAAAGTCAGTGGATCCCTGAATACTCAAAGTGAGAAGGAGCTCTCCCAGCTTCAGACCATGGAAAATCAGCTCATGACATAGCTTTTATAGATCTGACAAATGCACTTGTTCAACACTTGATTTACCAAACCCACACAAGCCATCTCTACAGTCAGGAGAACAAAAGGGAAAATATGCAACTTCTGTCCTCTGTCGAAAACCATAGTGATAAAGCCGAATCCAGCAGCAGCATCTCTGCCTCAGATCTGAAACAGCAGCAGCAGAAAGCTTTCCTGAACTTCCACATGCAGTGACTCACATACTTCATACACACACACACAAGACATCATCGCATCTGCCTGAGCTGCACTCAGTGATACCTCAGTACAGTGAAGCAATGTTCAGCTCTTAACCCTGCGTCTCTTCTCCCCAAGAAGACAGGGATAATTCAGACTAGCATACGGTAACTGCAGGTTTTTGGGTGCTGAGTGCTTGCTATAGGCTAACCTGTGAAATGTACCTCTCTGGTTCTTCACGGATGCATTCGGAGACCAAAAGCCAAGTCAGACAGGTTTTGCTGTTGTCGCTTCACACACAATTGTAACATCTGGCAAATTTCCATTGTGGTATTCAGCACACGTTGCTGAGCTTCTGGCCGTCACCGAAGCCTGTAAATATGCTAAGAGGCCAAATGGTAAACACCTAACACAGACTCTCAATACACATTTGGCATGGTGCATGACATTGGTGCCCTCTGGCAACACAGAGGTCTCCTAGCTCCCGCTGGTAAACCTGTAGCTCATCACAAACTCCTTCTGGATGTCTTGGAAGCTATTCTACTGTATTCTAGCTGCTAAACTCTCAGTAATGAAATATGATCCTCGCACTAACAGTTCTGATCCTGTTTCTGTTGGCAATGCCTCAGAAGAAACAGCAAAAGCTGCAGCTGCAAATGGTGAAATGTTTCACATCCTGTTTTCCTCTCCACAACCTCCCACTGACAGCAACGCATGAGAAGGACAAGAATATCGTTTGCTGTAAGAAAGCTGTAAGAAATAACAATGGACCAACCTGTGGTCACCAAGCTATGATATAAATGTAGATAGATAGATAGATAGATAGACAGATAGATACTTTATTGATCCCGAAGGAAATTCAAGCATCCAGTAGCAGTAACATACATTGAACATACAATACAAAAACTATATAAAAAATAGAAAGTAACTCGAAATAAAATGTCTTATACAACTATAAACTATGTTAAAAATATAAAGTGACCTGTTAAAAATATAAAGTGTGTGGTTATCTTTGGTTTTGACGCATCGCTGTTCTTAGAATACAGAATATCTGTTTTCCTGAATCAGTTAGATCTGATTCACAAGGTCGTGATTCGATTTGATTAATTTAGAAATATTAGTTTGGACACAAATGTTTTCAGGGATTTCTCGTATTTCCGCAATATTTTATCTCCCGTTGGCATATCTTGCATATGGCTTTGTTTTTTTTGTCGTCATACATAGATCCCAAACTCATCAATTATCTGTGAGATGATCCACAGAGCCCCCTCCCCTCAACCCATAGGACCCAAAGACCCCACTAACAACATTCTGTTGCCCAACTGAGTCCCAACTGAGACCTACACAGTATTATGAAGGTGGTCATAATGTCATGCCTGATTGGTATAAACTCTTGCGGTGGAAATATGGTCTTGAGTCGCATCGCTGGGAAGTGATTAAGCCCTGGCAAAGATCTACCTGGCCAATCAAATTGTGTGGGTGGTCTTTATGAGATGATGCACAGAGGAGTAACAGTGACGGGGTCATATGTGACATCTGAGCTCCATCGAGTTGAATTTCTCTACAACAAAATGGCTCCAATTGGTTGGAGGACTATCCACTTGTCACCAGACCCGTATTCTGGTAAGAATATGAGTGGTTCGTTGTATTATGTATATATCCTGGAGCTATGTAGTGAAAGGAAAAGGCAGCCTTCAATCAACTGTAATGAAAAACATGAAGTTTTTAACACTTGGGGCCACATTGCCCAAATCCTCGGAGCACCCAGTGTGATGCGTTGCAGTCTTGAACACTTCAAGGATTGTCTCTTGCATGATTTTCCACAGCTGCCTGGAGTTTTCCCAAGATCTCAGCACAGGCGATCTATTGATTGACCTTGGGTCTTTCACTGTTTTCGAGGCACAAGGGAGACCTCCGCAATATTATGCAGGTGGCCGTAATGTTATGCCAGATCGGTGTACATTTTAAATCCAAAATGCTTCCACACGTGGGCTTTAAGGCCTGATGGACAACATTGTAGCTGTACCTCATATTTTTGATCTCACATGGATTCATCTTTTTGTGCGGTCCTGCAATACTAGTCATGCAAAACCAGTCTTGTGAGACCAAAGCAAGATTTCTAACAACGTATAAATAAAAAAAATAAATAAATAAGAAATCGATGCAAGGAATTTATGAATTGAAATTGGATCTTTCAAATGAAGATCTTTATTTGAATGATCCCCCAGTTCCCCAGTTCTTATCATCCATCATCAGTGGTGCTGTTGAGAAAGAGAAAAGCACCATAAACATGGATGGAAGGACTTCCTTTAGTGCTTTTCCACGTGAGCATTCAAATAAGAAATAAACATGGTTTGAATCCATTTGAGATTTATGGAAGCCTCAGTCCGGGAACCAGTACACTCAACTTTGATTTGTGTGGAGACGGCGTGTTGAAGACCAATTCCCTTTTCAGCCCTGCACTCACAGCTAAAAGCAATGTTGGCAAAGCCTGATGACTCATCACGCCACGGTCTCATCGAAGACTTCAGGAGGAAACTCTGGAAGCAGAGACACTACATAGGCCCTTTTCAGATCCTTCAGAACTTCCAACACTGCAGCAAAGGCCCTGGCACTTGGGTGCACCAGCCAACAGCAACTAAGCAACAACATACAATGAGGAATTCAACTCGAGTTCACGCCAAACCCTAACTTGAACCAACAACTGTGTTGGAACCAGTCTGGACCAGGAGGAGAGGCAGAATGTGTCACTTTTGAGCACGCTGCCTGAAGACCAGCATCGAGGAAGGGTTGAAGCAGTGGCCTCCTCCATCAGCAGCACGCCAAGCTGCAGCTAAGTGAAGCTCTTTGCAGCCGCCTCAGAATCCTGCCTTTTACTTTCTTTTCTTCCTCCTGCCACTCTAAGACATATGCAATTCAAACGCGGAGCAGAACATATCATTTAGCCATCACTCTCTTGATTTCTCTAACTGCCGCTCTTTGACACACGCTGCAGCTCCTAAAAACATGTTATGAAACACATTTGTACCCAGAACCTGCAGGAGCACTCCTTATCATGAAGCCCGCTCTGAATCTGGGGTGAATGACAGTGTGACATAAATATTGCAATGTTTTTCATTTTCTCCACTTCCTTGCAAAGGTGGGTAGCAACGAGCTCAGTTCACTCCTTACCCAAGTAGATTTTGAGGGAAATCTTGTTACTATACTTTTATTCTGGGAGCAATTTGGGAATTTGGTATCTCAACCTGCATCTCTGACCACTACTCCACAGCTCCCCCTGTTCCATTCTATTCTATTAGGAGTTCAAACTATTCCAGGTAAATTGCACCACACTTTCTTCTCCAGTCTTAAAGAATCCCGTCATACATATCTCTTGACTTTGACTTGACTGGAGAATATATTCATTCATAATGTTATTTTGCTTGCAGATCTGTGGAGCTTCAAATCAATACCTGAATTTGATGCAACCATTTCATCAGTAACTAAGAATGAATAATCCAGGGTATCAGGGAATAGCAGGCTTTGCAGAATCTGCAACAAGATGCATTGGCATCACCCCAAGCATCTCAGCCTCAAGGAGGTGTGTTCTAGAGGGATAGTCTAAGGGTTTGGCTATTTGTAGAAGAGTCATGTAGTGCCAGGTGCGTAATAGATAAATTTACACCTGATTTACGTCAGAAATATGTCACAGTGCAAAACATCGTTCAGGAAGACACTAGTTTTCCTTTAGTTTATTACCGCTTAGGGTCACTTTCACCCTGGACAGGACGCCAGTCTATCACAGGGCTAACACAGATTCAAAATGACCAATTAACCTGCATGTCTTTGGACTGCGGAGGAAGCCGGAGCACTTTGAGAACGTGCAAACTCTGCACAGAAAGGGCCGAGCCGACCCAGAACCTTTTAGCTGTGAGGCGTCAGTGCCAACCACTGAACCACTGGGACATGTGGTTAGGGTTTTAAAGCTTTTATAAAGCTATATCCATCTGATACCTTTTCTCATCTTTAGAGATTTGTGAGCCGAAGCTGATCCTGTTGTCACTGGGCGAGAAGTGGCCTGTGGCCTGTGAGTGAAAGTCAGTCTTTACGTGAAAGCAATAACAGAACACATTGATAACACACACTTACACAAAGGTTGGTCCTGCGAAAAACAATTCTGGGGCAAGTCCGGAGAGGAGTCGAGGAATGTGGAGTGATAATTAGGACGATGTTGTGCACAAACACAACACAACAGCGCAGGCCTTAATGTTGTAATCCTCTGTAATCTCACCAGATGTGAGGCTACGTGATGAGGCAGGACTCAAACACGGGGCACGAGGGGAGGCAGGAGCAGAAAACAAAAGAACTTAAATAAAAAATGTACTTAATGTGGAACGAGAAGCGCTCCAGGGCAGGCTGGTAAAATCTGAAAACTGGTGAAATCCAGTAAAAAACAGAAAGCAAAAACCCAAAGTACGTGGAACAAGGGAAACGGGCCTTGAACACTAGAAAACAAACAAGTTACTCAACAGACGACCGGACAAAGGGAAAGACAGGACTATATACATGTATATATACACACACACATGGGCTAAGGGGTTTGATGAGACACAGGTGGGACTGGTGAGGGAGGAACACACAAGGAGAAACCAATCCTACTCCTACACTAAGACGCTGACAAAATAAAAACAGGAAGCAGAAGAAAAACCAAACCAAAAGTCCAAATCACTTGACACTTGTAGTCAAGGCTTGAAAACACTTTTAATGCATGCCCTTTGACATGATGGACCGAACTTATTGTATTTTATTATATGCATGCATGGTATTGTATTTTATCAATATTGTAGGAAACGACGAGACAAGAATAATTAAAAATGTCTGACTATTGTGTTGTTATAACAGATGATCTGTTCCAGAGACGATGACATGGCATTTCATCACAGCCTGTTCATAGATACAGGTGTGTGTCTCCTGAAGTTTGTGAACAATGCCCCCCCCACCCCCCCCACCCCCCCCCCCACCCCGACACACACACACACACACACACACACACACACACACAAGCGGCTCTCTTTCATCGGCGAGATACGGCTTGGTTATGAAAGGAAGTGAAGGATCTGTGGCGCCCAGCTCAGTGGAGGCCATGTATATTACGCCTCTATATATTCCATATATACATATATATTCTACCAACAATGACCGAGAACGCTGAGAAAGAAAACCAAATTATTAATTTAAAAACATGAATAAAACACACCAATCAGGCATAACATTATGACCACCTCTGTGGGAGGAGGGGCCTCTGTGGATCATCCCACAGATACTTGATCAGTTTGGGATCTAGTGAATTTGGAGGCCAGGTCAACACCTTGTGCTGTTCTTCATGTTGTTCATAAAGTGTATTTATGTGTGTGAGTGTCATTGCTATGGGGTGGGGGTGGGGGTGCCTGGTCTGGTCTAGGTGGGTGCTACATGAATGCCAGGTCCAAAAATTTCCCAGCAGAACATTGAATTGTCACAAAATGATATTCACTTCTCTTGTCAGTGGTCTTAATGTTATGACTGATCGGTGTATTTCAGTCCGGTCTAATGGAGTGGTCTCATCAACAGACAGGATCAAGTTTTTTTAAAAAAAAGGTTAATGTATATCATCAAAAATATAAATGAGGTTTAAAAAGGCATCGTCAAATCATGTGAAACTAAATCACTGCTCTTGTTTACTGTAGCAGCTTTCATCGAACCAGATCAGCATTCTGTGATGAAATTCACTTCACCTGAAGATGTTTTGTGTCTGTTATTGAAGCCAGCAACCTGGAGAAATCTGGGAAATGAAACGAGATTACCACTGTATTTATCATTAGACTAGACTGCTGCAGGTTTCGCTGAGCGCTGTCAGTATTTACTTCATAATCCTGTCTTGATTTCTGTTTCCAGCGCTTTACTTCTCTTTTCATGCAACGTATGTAATTCAAAGATTAGACGAGGGTATATTGATTTGACGTAACCGTGTTGACGTCTGCCTCCCTCGCTCTTTCCCACTAAAGCTTCTAAAACGTGCTTTTATTAAACACATTTCTACACAGTACTTGACAGTAAATGTGGCGCTAGGTGGCTATTTCCATCTTAAACATTCTCCCCTTCTAGTTGGCGCTTCTTCATATGTGACGTCCCCTTTGACACGTGCGCAGAATTCCTGTAATCGGCAAGGGGCGCACTCGCGGTGAGGAAATATGTGGTGCCACGAGGTCACAAACACAGCACCACGCATTCACATGGCACCCAAACAGTGTGTGAGCTGGATCCTGACAAAATAACTCTTCCCTCTACCCTCTATAGTATTCCCCTTCGGCCACTTAGTGCCACGGTGGAGGAAAAAGAAAAAGAGCCGCCACAGCACAAGAAGAGCCCGTGCAATTTGTCTCTCGGAGTCTGTAGCGACATGGTGCAAAGGGACCCTAAATCACCTGTTAACTGCCGCCTTGCGAGAAAGGTGAGGCAGTTCAGGTCTCGAGTTCGGAGAGCATAATGATGCATGCAAAGTCTTAAATGCAGACATCAATCCATTATTGACAGACATTGTTGCCTCATCTGCTCAGCATATTTATTCCATTGACTCTTATCGATTAATTTTATTGACCAGCACCTATAGGCGTTGGATCATTGCATCTAAACAATAGCCTGGATCCATCTCATGAACACAGTTTCCTCCTTATCTTACGTCCAATCCAATTTGGCCCGGAGGCCAGCTTTGGTGGTTGATCAGTCACAAGGAAGGTAGAGACGTGTGTGCATTGACAGTTTTCCCTGAGGTGTCTGATTCTGTGCAACAAGAGCAAAGAAAGATGAAAGATTGAGATCTAATGAATTTGGAGGCCAGGTCAACACTTTGTGCTGTTCTTCATGTTTCTTTGAGTTGTTCCTAAAGTGTTTTTGTTTCTGTGCCTGTGTCAGGCTGCATCCTGCTGGGGATGGCTGCTGCCATCAAGGAGTGTCATTGCTATGGGGTGGGGTCCCATGGGTGCCTGGTCTGGTCTACGTGGGTGCTACATGTCTAAGTAACATCCACATGAATGAATGCCAGGTCCACAAGTTTCCCAGCAGAACACTGAATTGTCACAAGATGGTCGATGTCAGTGGTTGATCGGTGAATAACTCATTTAAAATAAGTGGTAGGAACCTAAGTCATGGTTCCTACCACTTATTTTAAATGAGTCAGGTTTGTTTTAGTTTAGTTTGGACCCAAACCCAACAGAATCCTCACATCAGGAGCTTGACACAGTCAAAGCACCAGGTTGTGCGCAGAGAGACCAGAAGACGCCTTCATCGTATCCCGTCCGTTTTACATGCTTGAACCAAGTTACGAGCCCGTCCGCGTATCAGCTCTGCACCTGCTACAGCTCAGCAGATTGCTGTTTTTCTAAGTCAATCTGATGTCTCACTCCCTTTAACGCAGAAGACAGATGGGTCCAGAGTGCTGTCCATAGCACTCACCTTCAGTCTACCCACTTCTTGTCACACGGATGACGGACTGCCCCTGCCAGTGCTTTGACTTGCTGGGAGTACGAGCTCTTATAGTGATTTATAAGAAGGTTAAAACAAGTTCTCTATAGGTGAATTATAATGTGAGAAGAGAAGACTCCTACGTTTGACTATAACTCACAAAGACGAGGATATTGATGATGTTGATATTTTCTTTACCTGTGCCGTTATTTACATGGGAACGACATGTCTAACATTTAGTTTTATGCCTCCGCTGCCTGCTGCTCTAAAGTTTACAGGCCACAGCGAGCTACTGATCGATTTATATCAACAGTGCAACACATGAGTAGCGTCTTTTAGCATCTTTCAGCTCATTGGTTTGGTTCTGCAGCCCAGGATTAAAACAATAAGCTGAAAGACGGGTGAGTAGAGTTGGAGATGCTCTCTTTTAATTTGTGCTTTTCATTATTTTGGGTCTGAATTTAACATATGCATCACCATATATGTAACATATGTGACATAATCAACCTTCAAATCACCAGCTAAGAACTGGAGAGCCTCTCACTCATTACTTTAGCCTTTACCTCTGGGACAGTAAACCCTGCATCGATGTTTTTGTGCCGCCCTCTTCTTTCTTCGTATTTGTCTTTGCCCGGGCTAACACTTTCATCTCAGCTGTCAGTGCGGTTTGAAAGCCTTTGTAAATATTTACTGCTTTTTCTGCATGATGGATACGGAGTCACTGGTGTCACTGTTGCTTCAAAGGATGGATTGAAATTTTCCAGCGGGTAGAGAAGAGAGGAAAAGACCGCTTGAGAGTGACCCTTGAGCAAGGCACTGCATCTCAAGTGACTCCCTCCAAACTCCTACACTGGTCTGGATTTCTTTTCTTACTTCTTCTTTGCTTTGTCCATATAATTATATACACCGATCAGCCACAACATTATGACCATTGACAGGAGAAGTAAATAACTTTGACCATCTTGTGACAATTAAGTGTTCTGCTGGGAAACTTTTGGACCTGGCATTCATGTGGATGTTACTTAGACATGTAGCACAAGGACACTCCCTGATGGCAGCAGCCATCCCCAGCAGGATGCAGCCTGACACAGGCGCACGCACAAAAATACCTTAGGAACAACTCAAAAAAACATGAAGAACAGCGCAAGGTGTTGACCTGGCCTCCAATTCACTTGATCCCATACTGATCAAGTATCTGTGGGATGATCCACAGAGGCCCCTCCCCTCAACCCACAGGACCCAAAGGCCCCCCACACTAACAACACTCTGTTGCCAGACACCACAGGACACCCTCAGAAGGCCCATGTCCATTCTCTGATGAGTCACAACTGTTTTGGAGGCACAAGGGAGACCTACACAATGCTAGGGAGGTGGTCATAATGTTATTCCTGATTGGTGTGTGTATTTTTTTTGCAGGATATTGACCTTGTAGCTTTAAGTGTGTTTCCATAATGTGTACAAGAGCACCTTTAAATAAATGTAATTCACTCAGTACTGTGTATGCGTTAGATAACCAAGTTAGCATTCGAAAACGAGTTAGCATTTACTTTTGTGTGACAGGAATGGGCATCCTCATCCTGGGAAACAGCCATAGTCTAGGTGTCAGTAAGTCAGTCACCGTAGACTGTGTACCTAGGGAGGGTGGACATCCCTGACGGCTCATCTGCTCTGGTTATCACGCCCTTTAATCTGCAACAATTTGATCCATGTGTTCAATTTGGAGACACAGCACCGAGGACATTTCCGACTAATATCCCCTTGATAGACCAGGTAATGAGCTCTGGGCACATTCCAGATGCTCCCCAGTAGCAGCTGTATGACAGGGTCATTTAATGCAGCTCACCGTGTGTTGGCTGTAGAACATGTGGTCTAACATCCTTCATCACATGTAGGTTACAAATATTGATTTCTCCAGCGTGAGTAGGAGAGGACCTTGAAAGCAGCCATTAAGGAGAAGAAGGATACTGAAAAAGATTGAAGGCAGAAAATATTTTTTCTTTTTTTTTAAGTACTGGAGAGACTTTTTGTTCGGAGCTGAACTACAGTACTTACTGTACAGATAAGAAGTAAGGACTGTGCTCACACACTTCCCTCTCCCCACCCAGCCTTGTAATGCATTTTGTAGAATGAAAAGTGTACAGTTAAGCTCAGTGGAATGGGAACAGGAGGGGGGGGGAAATCCCATAAAAATCCCCTGAATAGTTCTACAACTGTGATATCTCAACATTACACTTATTAGGCAATTTACTGTTTATCCAACTCCCCCCACTTTATCCCAAACTCATCCTCGAGCCATGAACTACTATCTTATCTCTACAACCTGCTGACCCTAAAGGAAGGGAAGAAAAATCTGCCAGTGGGAAATATTGCCAAAACTGACATTGTAAACCCATGACTTTCACTATCCAGCCCTGTTATGTCAAACTGAAGAAGATAACTTATGTTATTTAATGTCAAACTGTACTTTGCTTTAAAACTTGTGTGCTTTGTACAAGATGTGGCATACAATACAGATTTGTGTGGAAATATTATGACTGCAGTTCCACCAAAAGTCCTGAAGATGTTATTCTTAGATGCACAGCGTCTTTGAGTTTGACTTTGCTATTTCATTAATTTCCTTAAGCATAACAGAGACGGAACCAGAACAATTGTTCTTCAGAGACGTGTTTTATCATTATTTTGATAAATACAACCTGACTTTGTACCATCCTGGATTCTACATATTTGTGTTTTCCAGCAGCTGAATGTAAAAAAAGTAGGGTGTAAGTGCTACATCTGGCTTAGCTATATCCAACCTAGTGATAAACATTTACACGGGTTGCATCACCTAAAACTACAACTAGGCACAGTTATGCAATGACAGTTGCCCCAGATGTCACGTTCCTATGGTTACTAACCTTATCCGAACTTACACTTGTGCCAAGAAATATATCAAAAAATAACTGTTGAGTAGAGAAATAAAGTTCAAGATAATTTGTTGAACTCTACCGTAGATATATGCATTCTCCCAAGATGCGTGCACCATGGGCAGACCTATACAGCACTGCACCACTACATCAGTTAATTTAATGCCTACAATCTGAACTCTTGCTTTTCTTTTGTAGAGCTATGCCTAGATGGTGCATCAGGTATTAATTCTATGTGGGGCTTAGAGCACTTTTTATCCCCAGCCTACTCTTACGACCAGATATATGTCCAACCGGTGCAACTGTCCCCTGCTGTTTAATCCCCTAAACTACTAGTGCTATATCGAGTACGTTTTTGGCGAGGAGCGGGCATAGCTTATGAACATTGCTAGAGCCAGTCTTATTTGAGAGCTTAACCCTACCAAAGGTTGATACCGTCTCATGGAATTTTACATTGTGCATGTATTTGAGGACCTAGTCTATGTAGAGGGAGACAATGACACCTTTGTTGTGATGGCTCACAGCGTAGAAGTTACAAACTAGAATACTTTTGCACTTCTTCCTGTAGCATTAACTCTACAGAGTTTTTGTTTTTTTTCAGTTTTCTAAGAAGCTTCAGAATGTATCCTTTGACACACGGTTTAATATCCTGATCTGCCCCGCTGACAAAAGATTATTGCTCTCTTCAGAATGGACCTTCTGACTATGGGGGACAGTCTCTTTCGTCAGCCTCTCTTTCCAGGGCCATCTCCAATGAAGCAAGCCGGCTGAGACAAGCCTGGGAGTAATTCTCCTCTCTTCTGAACTGGAAACGTTTCTTGCTGTCTATCATGTAGTTTCAAGTGGACACGGCTTTGTCAGATTTCAGGCTCCCCACTCACCAGCTTTACCCATATTATCCAGATATCATTTTGCAGAGGCAAACATCCGTGCCAAGCTCCTACTGTATGTGCTGTACTATTACTACGATTTCCTGTGAGCTGGGACCCAAATACAAGACACGGAGGGATAAGGCAGGAGATGGCAATGAAAGGAATTTAATGACAACAAAAGAGTAATAAAAGGCACTGAAGGGATGGCAGGAAAATCCAAACACAAATAAAGACCAAAACCAAAATGAGACCTTCAGAACACAAAGAGAACAGAGCTATATATACATGTGGGCAGAGCGGTGACGAGACACAAGTGAAACTAATGAGGGTGGAGTACACAAGGAGAAACCAATCCAACAATCAAAGGGGGGAAAAACACAGGAAGTAACACAAGACAAGAAACACCAAGGAAGAACTTTACAGAATAAAACATGAAACACAAAGAAAACCAAACAGGGTCACAAGAAATACTCAATACAGAACTGTGACAAGGCAAAGCAAGGAACTCCAGACGTCCCTCTCCCCAGCAACACATTTCATCTCTTCCTGGGGGATCCCGGGACGTTCCCAGGCCAGACGGGATATATAATCCCTCCAGTGAGCTCCTAGTCTCCTCCCGGCTGGCTGTGCCTGGTAAACCTACAAAGGGAGGTGCTTAGGAGGCATCAGAACCAGATGCCTGAACCACCTCAGCTGGCTCCTTTAGATGCAAAGAAACAAGCAGCTCTACTCTACCTCTAAGGCAGAGTCCTTCCACCCTTCAGAGGAACCTCATTTCTTACACTTGTAACCACAATGTTATCCTATCAGTCACTACCCACAGTTCATGACCGTAGGTGAGGGTATGCCTTACAGCTCAGCTTAGTCTATACACCGATCAGTCACAACATTATGACCACTGACGGGAGAAGTAAGTAACACTGACCGTCTTGTGACAATTCAATGTTCTGCTGGGAAACTTTTGGACCTGGCATTCATTGGTGTGGATGTTACTTAGACATGTAGCACCCACCTAGACCAGACCAGGCACCCCCACCCCATAGCAATGACACTCCTTGATTGCAGGGTGCAGTCTGGCACAGGCACACACACAAAAACGCTTTAGGAACAACTCAAAAAAACATGAAAAACAGCACAAGGTGTTGACCTGGCCTCCAGCTTCACCAGATCCCAAACTGATCAAGTATCTGTGGAATGATCCATGGAGGCCCCTCCTCTCAACCCATAGGACCCAAAGGCCCCCACTAACTACATTCTGTTGCCAGACACCCTCAGAAGGCCAATGTCTATTCTCTGATAAGTCACAACTGTTTTGGAGGCACAAGGGAGACCTAGACAATATTAAGCAGGTGGTCATAATGTTATGCCTGATTGGTGTATATAAGTAGCAAACGTACTTGCATGTGTAAAGATTTGATGTGATCTATTGCATCTCAGATTCAATTAAGCTCTTGTACTGTTGGCAAATTGAGCAATGGAAATAACAGTATTCATTAAGTTAATTAAAGTTAAATTACTTGTATTTCATTAAATTCCATTGAGCCATTGGTTCATAAGCACTACACGAGTTCCAATTTCCATATTTTGCAATTTACACGCTTATTCAAACATCAGTTTGAAGCGCCTCCTTTGCTCGGTAATTAAAGTAATTCAATTCAATCAAGCCTCTTTAAAGAAATGAATGCTTTGCAGAAGAAGAGAAATTTCACCATGAGAGTTTCTTTATTCTTGTTTGGTCTTGATTGGTTTAGTCCTAATTTTTCAGACCAGCCGCTACACAGAGGAAGTTTTTGAAGTATTTCTTTGTAGTTGATGGACTTCTCCTGCCAACTTGGCGTGCATTGCATTGAAGCCTTACGACTAGTGTTTATGGAGGCCTTGCAAATCTGGTGAGTCCACAAGCACTTTCCAAATTTACAGAAATAGAACTGGGATCCTTCAGGGAGTCAGTACGGACGCATCGTCTGTGGAGACAAATATTTGGACAGCTCCTCAAACTGTACAATGTACAACGGATCCCACATTTACTCCGTCAGTCAAAGTAGCCTCCGTTGTCATGGTTATTTCTGCAGAAAATGCCAACAGAACTACACGGTGCATAATTGGTTTTCAAAAAATATATTTTTAATACAGACATTTTTATAACCAGCGTGCATCTATGAGCTGTAAAACCCATGTAAATCAGGACAATAGTACTTATGACACACAAAAAAAACATACAGCAGAACAAGTCTTGACATGCCTTTGTAAGTACAACACAACAAACAGGTGGAGCGACTTGATATTCAGGGTAGGGAGGCGAAAAATAGGAGCTTTAGCCCGTCTCTGCGTGTTGGAAGTGTTCCCTCGTCTTATCAGCATGCAGTGCAGTCTGTTATCCGTGCACCAAAATGTAACGCTGGCAGGTTTGTTTGATTTATATCCTGTCTGATCTTCAAGGTGAAGTCCCCACATACAAACCCCCTCCACACACACAAATACTGTATTTTCTCCTGCTGATGGGTACGTGCGTGTATGTGTGGAGGAGGCTTGGGTGATACTTAAAGGAAAAGTTTGGATTTTTTCGGAGTGATTCACTGACCAGCTGTTATATTGATTTGTTGTCACCCAGGCAGGTACGAGCAATCAGGCATTTCAAGCTGCAGCGTATGTAAAAACGCTGATTCAAACTGCGGCAGGCGGATTCTCAGACTTCTCGGAACAGTTTTGTTTGCCGAAGTAAACCAGCGGTTAACACCATCCACCGCAGCCTGAATCAATGCCTGTACTCATAGCTAGACCGCCACGTAGTGATGCGGCGCTCATAGCATTCACATCTTTTTGTTATCCTGCTGCGGGGCTGCATTCATTTTCGCATGAAGCTCTCGGCTCACTGGGAGATCTGTGAGCGTGCAACCGCTTTCCCCAATTTCATGCCCACACATACCAACTCGTGTCAAAAAGTCTGAAGTATTCCTGTACAATGCGACATATGGAACATGACACATAACCCTACAGCAGAGTGAAAACCTTTCGAACCACACTCTTTCTAAATCTGACTTAAAGCAGAGACATGTTTGAAGAACACTGTAGAAACATTTTGCTCTAAACGCAATGACACAAACGGTAAAAGCAGATGTACCTGAGGTATAGCTTGACCATTCTAACATGAATAAATAACAAGTGTAAAGAAATTGGTATAATAATATATATATATATATATATATTTATAAATTAAAAAAAAAGAATCTTTATTGGTGACTAAGCCACATTTGACATTGGCTTTTCTCTGACCAGACGTCCTGTGCCACAAAACAGCATTTTTCTAGATGTAGCAGAGGAAAACTTATATTTAAAATTCACCTAAAGTTGCGTTAAATAATTATTATCCTCTTAAGATGGGCTCAGAAAACAGGAGTTTAGGGTAAATTTATGTTCACCTTCACCCCTTCACCCCTTCCTGATGATCAGAGGAGAAGTCCTGTCTGGACACAGGTTTACATATCCAGGATTTAAAATCTGGACCACGTCTCCCCAACCTTTTTATCCACACTCGCTCAAGCTTCTGCTTCATTTTGTTTTTGTTTTTTTTCTCAGTGCAAAACAGCAAATTCTTCTTCTACTCTTGGTTTCATTGTTGCTTTGTAAACCGTTTCCCTGGTGTTTTACCGCCACCAAGCAGTCTGGAGTCTGGATCAGTAGATTTACAGCTACAAGTCGTTGTCTATTTCGTTTACACCGGCTGTCGTCTTGCGCTGTTGTTTCCAAATCCTGACCTTTTGTGCAGGTTTGAGATTAGATAAAAGAATATCAGTCAAGAGAGTGTGATGCAACCTGATTTTAAAATTAGACCGGACTTTAAAAACCCCTGTTGTGTGAGCCCAGCTTTAAGACCAAAGAAATGTCCAACACATGGTGGCAGATGAACAGCCAACCCAATTACCTGCTGCTTTTCACATGGTTTCTCTTAGATCTGTTTTGTTCTCTATCAAATTACCTCGGTCTTGCAGTTTCGCTAACTGGATAGTAACTTTGTGAACCATTTGCTGCTAGCATACAGGTGGTATACAGCTGGTTACTTGGTTGAAGTATGTTTTGTCGGCTGCATGTGGCTGTAAAACTAAAACTATGCAATGAAATTTAGTAAACAGCACAGGAAAAAAAAAAGGACATGAAAGTTCTTCTGAAAGCTAACTGGCCAATCATGCTGCTCTGCAGATCATATCGAGGTGTCACAAATCCTTTGGGACAGATGCAATGATGTTGATCGTTACTCCTACCAGTCCGGCCAAACATGATTGGAACACACACTCAGTACAATGCAAACGGACACCATACGCTGTACTATTATTATAATTTTTTTTTTGTTAACATAGTGAATCACTGTGCAGCATACAACAGTGTTTTGACAAATACCCACTAATAGTGAACAAACATGCACCACAAAGTCAAGAAAAGACATTTTAACACTCACTGCTACATCTACTGTAGCTAATGCTCAAGTGCTCAAATGCGTGACAGTATTTAGCTTTAATATTGCTGTTGACCTGTGCTTGTGATGGGAATACTCATTGCTTTTGTACATGGCTAGTTAGCAAAGCCACTCTTGTGCTAGTTATATTTATTGGTGCATTATTAGATTGTTTTCACAGTGCCTATAGAGAGCTTATTGTAAAACAGGCAGCGGACTGCATCTCTATGCGTGTGTGCTTGTGTTTGTGTGTTGATCCCCTGCTGGCACTTCATACATATGTTGTCCTCCTCCTTCGTCTGCATGCAGCAGAGGTAACAGGAGACTGGCATCTCCAAGTTCACTGACCATCTTTACTCGAGATGAAAGGTCTGACCCGAGCTAGTCTACGCGGGATTCTCTAAAGTGAAAATATCCAAAGTCAGACGACTGCTCAGTCCTTTTGACAAGCATAGATGAATAAAGCCTGCTGCCAAACCAAATACTGAAACAGCATAGAAAAGCAACGCTTTCTCTGCAGGCGCCATCACGGGGCTTCAAAAGGCAAGGCCAGGACAAGATGAAAGGCTGGATGCATTGTTGTATTTGAAAAACACTGGCTAGCCCTCAACTAACTGATGTCAAGGTTTGAGTTTTCTGCAGTCCTTTTTATTTATTTATGTTTTTTATTTATTTTTTTTCCCTCTCCATCGGGATGTGAAGGCAGATGTGATCAAGTTGAATCCGGCGCCCTCTAATTTGACACACTACCAGGCGTGCAACGATGGTCAAGAGAACATCCAAGGCATTCTCCAAGAACGGGACAAAGGTCCAGCAAGCAAATATTTACAAGATATATCTGGTAGGTGAAGCTCTGTGGATTTCTGTCTGCAAAGTTCTGTCTTTTCCCTGCTCAAAATTTTAACAAACTACTGAAACATACTGGGCTTCATGTTTTATGTCTGTCCTTAATTAATCTTGCAAGTGTCAGAACCTTGAACTATGAGTTTTGTTTTGTTTTTTTTGCACTGCGCCCTCTATCTCTCCAAGAACTTGACATTTAAACTTCCATTGACGTCCAAAGAGAAACACACGGTAGCTAGATTACAGAAGGTAAATACGCACTCTCGGGGGTTGAACGAGAACACCTATGGGGTCGAGGTTACATTGGACACACTTTGTTCTCCGGGATGGGAAGCTGAGCGAACGAGCCACAGTCAGTCGGAGAATCGTCAGATCGGGGCGACGCGGTGCCGCCGACGGGGATGCGCGCCGCGATGGCCGACATTTCCCCCGTTTGACTCTCGGTAGTAATCCCAGGTCGCTCTGAGGTCTGGTTCATGTTGCTCTCCGGGATGGTGCCCATGCCGGTGAAGTGCTGGATCAGGCACTTCCTGAACTGGGAAGAGAGCGAGAAAATGAAAATTTACTTTCAATCCCCTGTTTCTACGTTTATAGGCTATAAAAAAAAAGATGCTTAAATAAATGGTGCAACAATTTAGGAAATTGTTTTATCTATACATTCCGTTGTCTCCCTTTTTATAATCCGTCCACATGCTTTGTGTTTTAATCTTTTACAGCTGCACAACCAGCTGCTCATTTGTTGCTAAATTAAGTAATAAATTGAATTTGACTTTAGCTTAGCTTAACGCCTGAAAACAGCCACCTATCTTGACTGTGTCTAAAGCACTGGAACCTCTGAATCGTCTAACTTGCACATAAACAACAAAATAATTTTTATATCCTTGGACGGGCGAGGTCCCTTTCTGCGCCAAGTCTTTACGCTAAGCTATGCTAATTGTCTCCTGGCTCACAACTCTCAGCAAAACCGCCAAATAAACACGCTTCTACATTAAACCACTGTAAAAAAAACAACGTGCGATTGTGTCCGCGCTCCCTGCTCAGACAGCGGCAGTGACAGTGATGTATCCCATCAGCGGTTATTCTCGGAAATATGCAGCCATTTTCAACAGGACCTCACTAATAGCCCCCACAATCATTGGTCTCCACGTTACGTTAAATCTAAAAACACTAATTGACCTTTTTCGGTGTTTAAGCTCCCACTCTGTGAAGCCCTGGGGAGAAATATGGCAGCGTCGCACTCTATAGCTCTTCTGGGACCACATATGCTGCTGCTCCCTTTGTGTCTAATAGTTGCGCAACACTCCCTCCCCCCCAACAACACAGCAGCTTTTAAAGGACTCATGCGGAGAGAATAAGGTCATAAAATGCCATCTTAATGGCAATGAATAGCCTGAAACACATTACAGTAGTTCTCAACTTCAGTGCAACTTCCATCTGTGCAAAAAATAAGTAAAGGACTAGGCTATGCTACAATAGTGTAGGGAGTACTCTGATCACAAACTGGTAAAGGAGCTCGACAGGTTGTATACATGAAATCAAACTGATGGAAAAAAAAGCTGCCTGTTGTGGCTAGAAATTAAGCTAATTATCTGTTCCGATGAAATGGGAGCTAGTGCAGTCAAAATATTCTCAGGAAATTTCTAGTATTATATTGCATTTGGATAATAAATGCATGTTAGCCGCGAGCTAACCCTCGCTGCAGGCTAAATCGCGGAGGTAGCCGCGAGCTCACGGACTAAACCGCGGAGGTAGCCGCGAGCTAACGGACTAATCCACGGGAATCCAACATGGAGACTACCCGCGAGCTAACACGGAGGCTAGTGGGGCATCAAACTCACACCGATCCAGTCATTTTGTTGCCGGCCTAGAGCCGAGCAGACAGAATTAGGGCAGACACCACGCACACTTTAAACTGGACGGCAGCATCATCGGCACAGTCAAAATTTCCGCAGGAATTTTCTAGTATTATATTGCATTTGGATAATAAATTCATAGATAACCCTAACCCAACAATGGCCACATCAAAGCAACAGCGACAGCGGCGTCAGTATTTCATAACAGGGAGTCTGTTTTTTTGGTCTTTTATGCCTTTTCTTGGATAGTCGTCAGTGGAGAATGACCACGATGAGGGCCATAGCTTCAGTTTATAGACTGCGAGCCCCCCTCCCCCAACTGGTTACAGAAAATGAATGAATGAACCGATTCAAAAAATAATTGAAAAACTGCATTACATAGGCTTTTACAGCGATTCAGATACTAAATACAACAGACATTCTATAGAGCGGCTTTAAGATACTTCCGGCTCTACTAATTAAAGCCGACACAAAGGATTGTTGTTCATATTAGAAAAACTTTCTGGGTATGTTTTGTTCCACCCACCATGGAAATCATATGAACCATTTGCGTTTCTGTTTTCAGGGTCTTTGCTGCCGTTCCAGCCTTGAACGAGGCTGTGACGCAAGAAAAATAGATGACGTCTACCATCTATAGGCTGAATTTCCTTATGAATGCAGGGTTGCATCGCATTGCCTTCCGAACATAAATTAGGCATTTATGGATTCCATTACTGCACCTACTTACCGTGCAAATAGCGCGAAATTATTGAACTTTTCTTGAGAGAAATGTCCAAGGACATGGAGGCGGATGCGGTTAATGCTTTGAACCTAAAGCCGTGCACATATGTGCGTGCCCTGCTTTGAACACACACATTTTGAAATGCAGGTTTAGGATAAAATGGGAGCTCTTAAGCTCTTCAGCGGCATCACTCATCACAAAGCCGCCCTTGTAGCGCGAGATCAACAATAATCTTTTATGTGAAGCCGCGGCTCTGTTGAAAAGTGCATTTGTGAATCTAAAAGGACACTTGTTTGATTATTCACTTAAATTTTTCTTGGCTTCATGATCCACTTTTAAGGTGCTCTGGACTAAGGTACTCCCTGCTACATGAATGCACCATAAGTCGGTAAATCTTTAAAAAAAAATAACTCTGGTGGATCAGGTTTCATTGTTTTGTAATCCTTGGGGCTTTTATTAGCGCACGGCAGCAGGTGTGGGAAGGTGTAGGGACAGAGAAAGAAATGCATTGTCTCAACGTGGATTGCGATTTTCTTTCCGTTGCCATTAAGACCCTAGCAGAGAAAACGTAACATACATTATATATTATCTCATTTTGTAGTCCAGGCTTTTAGTTTTCTTACTTGCTTTATTTTTCTCTGCTTTGCCTCTCCTATCGATCAAGCTACGTGACACAGGGAGACCAAAGCCTGTTTAGATCTTCATGTGAAATGGATTTTAAATAATACTGTTTGAAGTGATACATGGATATAGAGGAGACTCTCGCCAAAGGCCGTTTGACCTCACTCGAGGCAGTCTCCCTCTAAAACTACATGAGGCGGTAGACAGGCCTCATGGAGATCCACTGACACTCTGTTTCACCTCAACCTGTTATCCACACACAGAGAGAGAAAGGGAAAGAGAAAGAGAGGGATATCTTGACCAAGCACTGAATTTCAACTGACTGATATTAGCAGAAGCAGTTTGGCTGGAGCAGCGGGAGCTCTGTTCAAACCTGAATCTGCCTTCTAACTGTTATTTACATCAAGTGGAGCCCTTAGTGGAGACACTGGCTGACCCATTTTATACACCAAATACAGATTACAGAATTGGGCCAATCAGATGGACATGCAGACTGCATGCAGCTCCCTGGCGAGGGTCAGCCTGATTTAGGCATTGTGCCAAGCACATATGCAGTATGTATAGTACGACTTTTTCCTCCCCACTTTCCAAAAATAGACTGCTCTTGCGTGCTGTAACTGAACTTGACAGTTTGAATGTTCGCTATACTGGCAGAACTGTGAGGTATTGTATTGAAAAATAAAAACCTGTCAAAAGGAGTCAGAGACAATGGCGCGAAGTGCAAATGGGGAGGCACGCATGTTAACATGAAAAGCTTGTTAAAAGGCTTCGGCGTGTACCGCATGAAGTGTAATTAGAGATTCACAGAACACTCTCCTATAGTGGTCACTCCAAAATTCAGAGTTAAAATAAAAATGAATAAAATAAAAAAGTTGGCGATTCCAGGAGCAGTCAGCCCCCGAAGGGTGACAGCGTTTTGCTTGAGGGCTCTGTGTCTGCACACACAGACAGGCTCTGCTTTGTTTGAAGAGCAGGGTACAAGTGCCCAGCCATCATCTGCACTGTGACACATGCATCACATACGCACACACACGTTATGATGATTTTCACCTTAATTTTGCATCAAGATGTTGGAGCACGGTGAAGTAGGCAGTGAAACGCATGCAGTTGCCAGTGCAGCATGTGAAAGCTGATGAGAATGACAGCTGACAGTGCAACCACCTACAAGACTACACACACCTGGCATGCATGCTTCCTTCCAAGAGCACAACGGTTGACAATTAACAGTCCCTAAACTCCATTTTCCAAATTTCGTTGGCTGGATATGTGAGCTACTGCTATTAAAAACAAACTATTAGTCTAAGTTAATCATCTTCTAAAGCAAACTGATTTTTCCGTGGTTTACGCCAATAAACTCAAAAACACACAAACACATGCACAGCCAGAGTAATAAAAAGTTCATCTTTCCTTTCCAATGGCAGCAGTTAGTTGTGCAGTCACTATTGATTACCCAAAGAGTGTATGTCTCACTTACGGTGGGAAAACAAGACAGCGCGATGTAAAATTAAACAAAGCGAATGTCGTGGAAAAAAATGTCAGCACTGGCCATCTCATCTGCAAGAATAACATAGGTGGCTAATGCATATTTTAACAGAGCCACGCATGGGCAATTGTACGGCCAGGATTTTACATTTCATTTATTCATTCACCATGCATTATTAAGAGACGGGCTACCACCCAACAAAAACAGGAAAAACATCTCGCTATTCTACAGCCACATGTGTTCAATTCAGCTGCTGACTGAAAATTAAGTTGTCTTTCACACGTAAGAGTAAGAAATGTGATCCTTTGGCTCTAAAGTCGAGAGTTACCTGTTTATTCATGAAGACGTAGATGACTGGATTGTAGACAGCAGCTGTCTTGGAAAAGAAGGCGGGGATGGAGGCCAGCCTTGGATCCAGGTCAATGGTTGGATGAGCCGTGACCAGTATGGAGAAGACGGCGTACGGCGTCCAGCCCACCATGAACGCCACGATCATCACCACCACCATACGGGTCACCTGCCGCTCGGGCTTTCTGGCCGTGGCCAGGCGACCGTGAGACACCTGCAGGAAACAGAAACGCCAAATTAGGTACGTCTGCGCCATGATTACAACACAGTCATGATTGGGCCATTTTCCAGCTATGTGTCTATCAGCTAAAAAGCACTGTCTCATCACTTTCATGCAGGTGGAGGGACTCAATTTTTATAAAAGCTACTGCAAGCCTTCTCTGCTGGCCTAAACTTAAAACTGCAAGCGGCTGAAGCTTGAAACACATCATAATGATGCTGTTCCTTTAACCAATCACATTTCAAGTTCATATTCTTAGGCTTTCTCTGTGGCCTACGGTAGCATTTCCGTGTCCTCAAATTGGACGGTCAGAGAGCCGCTCTATCTAAGCCAAGCTAGCGGTTCATGTTCATCTGTTGCGAGCTGCACAACCAAATTGTCCCCGTTAATGTTTTGATAGCATCTTCTGCCATCGTGAGTTAAAAAAATGCCTATCGCTATTGGCTATTGGTTGCAGATCTTCTTAGAAAGCCATTTTCACGGAGGACTTCGAAGGATATTGTGGATATTGTGAGGAAAGGCCGCCCAACCCTGGAGCTAGCTAGCCTGACCAAGCTGGGGAAAGGTTCTGTCCGCCAGTTTCAGCAACTATGAGCGCCATGAGGAGGACTCTAAATTGTTTCTTAAGTTCTGGTGAGTAAAATGAATTATATTGATCTTTTATGTACATTTTTGCCATTTTATTGGGTCGACATTGATGCTTCTGCTGGATTTGACGCTTGTGGCAAGAGGTGTTTTGAATAAGGTCGGAGGGCTTTGAAGGCCTAGGTGGAAAATGCACGTTTTTCAACGACAGCACATTGTATACTCATGTCTTACGAAGCAAATGTCATAAATTAAAGCTCTCTGTATTTGTTGGGTGAGAACCGACCTTCCTGAGCTTCCGGAGGAGTTTCCCGTAGCAGAAGAAGATCACCCCGAGAGGCAAAATGAAACAGGTGGCGAAGAAAGTGAGGATGTAGGTGTGATCTGTGATGTTGGTTGAGTACCTGTTAACATACGGACAAAAAAAAAGGGTTAACACTGGCTTTCAAACATGCAGCTACTCGATCCTTACGATCCAGATTTTGATTGAATTCAATAATGGACGCATCTATATATTGCAAGACTGAGCCAGATTGATTGTTTGAGTGCAGCTGGGTGTCCCTTTAACAACAAAACGGTGAACGATCCCGTCGTTTCACATCCATGTGCTTTCAGTGAAATGTCATTTTGCCATTCGACTCGAGAGAAAGGCAACACCTCATCTGAGCCTCAGTTAAAAGGTAATATTTTACAGCGGAGACAAACATCTGTGACTTAATGTATAGCCCAGGGGCCAGTAATTTAGTCTAATTATGTCGTCCCCATAAGAACACCTACCATGCTCAGATGAAACAAGCTCTAAATTAATGACTAGGGATCTCCCCAGCAGATGGAGTGGTGTCTGTGTGTGCATGTTTGCATGCATACATCTTAATCACCGCTGGACAAGGAAACAGCGGCAGAGGTCACATTTTGATCGCATTTCACATCTCATTAGGTATTCATTTGTCGGCAACGAGACCAAAAATTCAGTTCAGGATGTAAATATTTGCCCAGTTTGTTCAAGTAGGAGTGTACGGTTAAATAAATGATGATGTATATGGGCAGTGCGCCAAATCACTCTGAAATGGAGCTGCAAGAAATCATTTGAAGGCCCGGAAATGTAAATATCTGTAATGTTCTAAGGTGCAGCCATTTGCAGCCGACTTTCTCCCTCCATTCAGTGTCCCTTAAGGCAACACGTAGGCATGCTCATTTTTCTCTTAATATCACCCTTAAAGACAGTCGTGCACATGGGCTTTTACCGCGCTTACGGCCTGTAGCCCTAATGTTGATATCCCCAAAGGCATGAAGCCTTTGGGGATATCCTCTTACGTATTATTTAAAAAAGAAAAAGAAAACTCTACACGCCTAAATTTCAATATATTAACTTCCACCTTCGACATTTCTGAAAATGTCAGCAAACATGTCGTGACTTGTGGTCTCAAACCAAATGTTCCCTAATGAAATTTAATATTTTCTCAAGTTCTGGCATTAAAAGCCAAACCACAAGTTTTTAGTGTGGGAATTTTGGTCTGGAGTCTGTAATGCTGTAATGTAATTATTGTGCTCTGGCAAAGATGTGCCGGGCCAGTCAGGTCGTTTTGGTTGGGTTTTGATGGATTAGCCTATGTGATTATGTGGCGATGTCCCGTCTGTGGTAAAAGACTGACATCAAAATAACTTTAACCCTTTATAGGACACTCATTGAAAGACTTGGAAATTCTAAATTTCAACCCTAGAGCATTAATGCATGGCGTACGTAGACTTTATAATTTGGTGATTTCATTTTCATGTAGAAAATCAAGATCAATGAAATTACCACACATGGTTCCTTGCCTCTAAACATTTTTGACCATTAGAACATAAGTGCTGATTCAGGCACTTGTCAACATACACACATCACGTTAGACAACATTAGGCCACTTCTCCTTCCTGGTACCTAATAAAGCAGTTACACTCAGCGTTCATGCAGAGGTGGACCTTGCAGACCACATTTGACCTGAGAACGTTGCCTTGATCTTCTCTGATTGGCTGAGTGAACACCACATTCTTCTACACCTCAGGGACGCAGTTTAAAATGTGCGAGGAAGCTACCGAATATGGTTTCTCGCCCCATAAAGAGTTAAAGGACAAACTATCTAGAAGCATAAATCACATAATGGCTCTGACTGGTTGTGGGATTATCCTGTTGACTTATATTATGATAACAGTTGAGGTAAAGATCAAGGCTATTGAGATGAATTATAAACTATGGTTCATTTAATACATTTCCAAAATATGCACAATAATAAAACCATTTCACACAAGGCCTTATTGCTTGTATTATCTAAACTACTTAGACGTATTCCATTATTTTAAGTTCCGTTAATTTCAAATAATGCTTCTCTTCCTTTCCACCCCCCCCCCCCCCCCCCCAGCTCTCATCCTTCATCTCGTCTTCCTCGCCTCTCTCAACCTTCTCTCTCCTCCTCTCACTCTTCCTGTATCTCCTCAGCCCCCCACACCCCCTCCCAAGCATCGGAGGACATCTGCTCTCCTTCGCTTCCTCACACGAGCATATTCATCCTCCTCCTCCTTTCCCCTCGGCAACAAGGACGAGAGGTGTTACGGATGGCCTGCTTACTCAGAAATAATACTAAAAAGAAAAGAAAATAAGTATAAAGAATATTTTCTAGTAGTAAGAATTATGTCGGACCTTGACCTGTCATTCATCACTACTGTACTGCACCGTAGGATATTTATGGCTGCCTATTTTTTATAGTGTGCACTTCACATACTACGGTTTTGTACAGAAAATGTCACACTGTACTATATTAGTGCAGAACGTTAGCTTGGAACTGAGGGTGCAGAGATAGTGACTCTACGTATAGCTTAGTGGCTATAAAGCATAATAATTTAAAATGCACAAAGTGGATTACATGACCTGTGCCAGTGTTAACGGGAAAACTGAGGAGAGGGTCCCAAAAAGCAGTAATGATATTTTAATGAGACACAGGTTAGTCATATGCTGCACATGCATGCACAAGATTTGTTTCCAGCAGAAGGCACAACACCTGAGCTCTAGGAGACTAAATGTCATGGCACTTATTTATATTTATAATGAGTTAGTGGGTGTGTGCACGGGTGAGGCAGGGAGTGTGGATGTGGGATCTATATATGGACTTGGGGAAAGTGGGTGGGGTGTATTTTATGCTATTGTTACCATTTGTTGAGTTTCCTATGGAGAGCCATCGTAATTTCGTTGCACATCGACATGCAACGACAATAAAAGCATTCAGATTCTAGGGATTTGAAACAAAGGCTGTGTGATCTAGACGGTAGCTTGCACCCAAACCCGTCACAAGGGCGCGGCCACCTACGGGGAATTGACCGACACCGGCCGCTCCTGCGCAGTCCTTCCAAATATTGCATTTATGCTTTTTCACGGAACCGCCTTGTATACAGAGACAAAAAGATGCACGCAAATGAAGCTTTTAAAATGCGTCAGGCTGTGCATGTGGCAACACTCAGGACCTCGCACACCTGTGCTGCTGGAGTTCCTGCTGCTGACCAAATGTTTTCTGACAGAGCTCATGCAGCCAGAGGTGGGTCGGATCTCCATAAAGTGAGCTCTTAATTGCATTGTCTGAACCATTCGTTCTCCCCGCGCTTCATCTAAGCAATGCTTCTGCTGCAGGGCATGAGGCGAACACTCGGCCCCATATCTAAGATCAAAGCAGCTAAACAGCATTACCCAGATGGCACCCCGAGGGCCAAGGTTACAGCGGGCCTGTGTCTCGACTCTTTTTCGGCGAGACGCGTCAGCGTGGCGTGAGCTAATGCGGCTGCTGAAGCAGCGATGTAGATGTGAGCCACGGGGCTGAGCGTAGGACGATCTGTTTGTGTGCAAGGTGTCTGGTAAGAAGAACACGGAACACGGGGTTATTTCTGGGTTGAGGTTTAGGTCGGGCCACTGGGGTTAGCCAAAGGGCAAAACCTGATAGAAAGGCAAGGGTTCAGAGTTGGTTTAAAGTGGCTGCAATAGACATTTTTATAGGAGCGGCGGTTACAGTATAATGGTTAGAGGCTGTGATGTCTTAGAGCAGTGGTTTGCTGGTAAAAAAAAACAACAACAAAAAAACAGATGCAAACGTCTAAGTCCTGCCCCCACTTCTGAGAACCAGTGTCCCAAACCGCAGTGGGGATAAGTGCATTATCTAATTAAATGTATTATCTGATTTCTGCCGTTTCCCATAGTAATCAGATTATTTAAGTGTGTGTATGCAAACGCAGGAGTAGGTAAAAAAAGAAAAAAAGAAAGAAAGAAACCCACAGAGGCCCACTCACTCGGCTGCACTTTTCCGCTTTCGGCTCATTTTATCTCCACTGTTTTGGCTCCCACCAACACCAGAGCATTTACCAGGTGAAGACCCATCCACGCTTCCCTCGGGATCAAAACAGAGCTAAAAGGAGGATTAATTTTGGGCAGAGAAGCGCACTAATGTGCTAATGTTGCTCTGAATCCGAGGGGCCTCTTGACGTAATCCTTTTGTTCAACTCAAATACAACCACAACTGATCATTAGAAAATAAAAAGGTTACAGTATCTTGAGTATTAGAGGGTCACTCTGCCCAGAATCACACCAAAAGGTCTGTTGCTGATTTTTGACCAAGTATATTGAGATATTATTCTCTGAAAGTTATGCTGCGTCTTCAATACGGAGAGAATGAATTAGTGAATAGGACTTAAATAGCGCTGATTGAGTCACCAGAAGAGGTTCTGGGTTCGAATCCAGGCCGACTGGGGCCTTCCTGTTCTCCCTGTGTCTGCGTGGGTTCTCTCCAGGTACTCCAGCTTCCTCCCACCGTCCAAAGACATGCTGGTTAGGTTCATTGGTGATTCTAAATTGGCCGTAGGTGTGAGTGTGAATGGTTGTCTGTCTCTCTGTGTTAGCCCTGTGTACCCCTCCTCTCGCCCAGTGACAGCTGGGATAGGCTACAGTGACCCTTCACAGGACAAGCGATTATAGAAGATGAAGATGAATGAATGAATGAATGAATGAATGAGTTAAACTGCTTGAACTCCTCACCAGTCGGGCTCGCAGGTGGTTCCGATCTTGCTTACGGTGTACCTATTCCAGCCCAGGACTGGGGGGAAGGTGCAGATGAAGGAGAAGGTCCAAACAAACAGCAGGCCCAGCATGGCGTGCTTCGACTGCAGCCGGATGTTCCCCAGCGGCCGGCAGATGACGAAGAACCGCTCGAAGGACAGAACGGCCAGGGACCAGAGGGCCACGATCCCTGAATAAAAACAGCAGGGAGGTCAGAGTGGAGGGAGGTCAGTGTGTTTTTCATTTGCCATCCAACACGGTGAGGTTAAGACCGCCACCTGTACTGTAACCACATTGTTAAATGTTTAAACATCCCGGTCCTGCAGTGTGCAGAGGTAAAAGTGTCTGGGCTGTTGCTAGAAATAGTTTAATGATCTCGAGTGGGGGCCATAAGGCTGCCTCCTGATGGGCTAAAAAAAAGGTAGACTTTAATTGTGGTAATAAGTCACCCCTCAGAGACCAGTTAATTACAAGTCTCTCCAGTCAGGTGGTCTCTGTGTGTACCTGCTACACTCGCTGGAGACGACAAAAGAGAGACGTGGAAACCGGGCATTCAGCCTTTTGGCATATGGGCTCATAAATTAAATGACCACCATCGCCTTTGGTGGTGGTTTTGCAGATGTAACATTTTAAAACCAACCATTAAAGCAAAAAGTTTAAGTGTACTTATCTGTAATGCAGCAGTGTCTAACTAAAATTAGACACAGAAATCATCCTCACCCTGAGCAGAGTGGTAACTGAAGCATCTATCCTGCTCAAGAAGAACAGCGAGCGCAACCTAATGGGTTTCTAATTTACTCACACATAACCCCTACACACACACACACACACATAGGCAGAGGCGAGAGGAACATCACAGCTGTCAAGTCAGGAACTTGAGTGGCTTTCCACCACGAAGCCGTTTCCTCGAAGCTGTTCACTGCTGTTCATTATGCGTCAGCACACTTCCTTAGGTGTAATGTAATACGTCAGATGCGTCTCTTTCAGGGTCAGCTTTGCATTTCAACACTTTGTGCACCGGGAGGAATTAGTTTCCAAGCACTTCTTAGTCAGTAATAGCGCCATTCTTCAGGCTGGGCGCGGTAATTCGGCGCATCTCGACACCCCGCCACTGGAGGATGCACGGTGCGATACATATTTATCCTTCTGATGAGCAGTTTGTCCACACGCCGCGTTGCGATGACGGCGTACTCCCCTGCATTACTCAATTAATTCACATGACATTCCCTTTATAATTATCATTAATGTACAAAGTCTATTTCCTGGGGGTGACATTCATCAGCTAATACACAGCGTGATGTTGTTCTGGTGGAGACGCATGTGGGATATTACCACACACAGCCCACGCATACGCCCCCCAACCCCAATGTTAAACTATTTCAAGTGACATTAATTTGACGACGTTCTAATTAAATTTCAAGAAACTCATCATATTTTCCCGGGAAAATGATTATGAATTCATGTTTTCAGTTCAGTCTGACATCCTGTAATAGACATCCTCCCACTTTCTACTACTCCTCTATGACGTGCCTCCAACAGGCTGGAATAAGATCACACAAACCTCCGAATCCATCAAGGAACTTCTGCACAAACTGATCTAAAGTATTCTCTTTTCTCTGGATGTCACGCACCACAGGTTACTCACTGGGTGCCTGTGGCAGCCACTTAGGAAAACTCAATACTCTGTGGCTTCGCTGGTGACCAGGAAACTAACCCACTGATTTAGTTAAGAGGGTCACCATGATGGTGGTGACTGTAACCTACTTAAGGCAAGTCATGCACTGCAGCATATGAGAAGTCCGCTGCACATCACCGCTGCTGCTGCTGCTGCTGCTGCTAACATCTGCTGCGCGCGTGGCTTTGAATTCTGCTTCACAGGCTCTCCATGAATTGCTGCGATTGATCCTCCTGGCTGGTTTTTAGGCGCGCGCAAAAAGCAGCAGCAAAGCATGCACGGCAGAGGTGCAGTTTTAAAGACAGACGGCCAAGCGTGCACCTCAGGCTCATGAAAACGTCTTGGTGGCCGTTTCCTTCACGGGTTAGAATGCAATTTTTGCTTTGCACACGAATCTGCGCTTGAGATTTTCTAAATCAAAATGTAAAAATGCTGCAAAATCACACCTTATGCAGGTAAAGTCTTCTTAGAGTGTCAATGAATGTGCTTTAATACACTTATAATGACATAATACTTATAGTCAGTGAGTTGTATTTTACATTTTCAACATATAAAGTCTGAAACTGTACAAAACACCTGTTCTCCTGAATATATATTAAAGCCACATGGAGCCGTTTAACAGTCATGATCAATCTTTTATCCATCCATCCATCTTCATATATTTATATATAAATATATAGACCTACACTGACACCTACTGCTTCGGATGTTGCAGTATGCATCCGTGCAATAAAAGTAAAACACAACAGGCTTGACCTACCGAAAAAAGTAACAGCAAACCCCTCCAAGACGCAAGCCCACTTCCCGAGGAAGAAGTAACCTCTGGCGTTTGTCAGGAAACTTATTAGTCCACCGGTGAGGGAGACGAGAAAGTCAGCGATGGCCAGGTTGACTATGATGTAATTGAGGGGCTGTCTGAGTTGCTTGTACTTGAAAGTGATGAACATGACGAGGAAGTTTTCGGTGAGAGACAGCGAGGTGACCACGAACATGAGCACGGCCAGGATGGTGAAGTTCCACGGCGCGATGTTCTTGATAGGTCCATTGAACGCATCATCTGGACTGGAGATTTCCGCCGCCACGGTGTAGGACACGGCGTTCACTGACAGACTTAGAGTATCCATTGTCCATGCCCCAGAGTGTCGGCTACTTGCTTAGCGACTCTAACCCAGAGAAAATCCCGTTTGGTTTCTTTTTCTCATACTCACAACTTCACGCGGAGTGAATCCCGGGCAAGGCGCGCTTTCTACTCAGCGTTAAACACACTGCCTGCGCTCTGGAGCATCCCGTGCGCTCTGGGACTCTTCTTTGGCAAAGTTCACGCGGTGAATTCCGCCTTGGCTGAGGAGCATGGCGAAGCACCGGCGAGCCGGAGAAAGCTACATGTGCTTGGTTTTGATTTGCGAGTCGCCGCTGGGAAGCGTCCGTCTACTTGTGAGAGCGCAGCGGTGAAGGAGCAGAAGTTGTTGCGCTGTGAGAGGCGGAGGCGACGTCCTGAAAAGCGCCAAGCGCACTAATGACCGACCACGGGCATCTTGGAAGCTCTTATATAGGCGGCTCCGGCATCGCTGCAGCCTTTCAGGAAACAAGACAGGACGTCCTCTTCGTGCGCGCTTCTCTCCAGCCTGCGGACGTTGGTGACAGTGGCGCACTCCATGTGAACCTTCCAGTATAGAGCCGCTATCGATCCTTCTCTAGCCTTGCACCGCAGACCAATACTCACTACCATTCATGATTAATACGCCAAGTAAGGCTCTATTTTTAGACTCGAGTGACACTGATATCTTTTTTTAATGGCCAATTTAATAGCCGAGCGTAATTAGTCGTCCCTGCAAGATGATTGGTCGCAGTTTTAATCTGCAACGCCTGCAACTCCTGTAGAATTCAAGTATGAATACGTATAGATGTCCACGCCTCGAAAAGTCTTTAATCAACTTTCCACAATTGGATTCTGTCTTCAGGGTCACTCCTATTGATTGCATTCAGCTAAATGTGCCCTCAAAAGATCAACCCACGCTGCACAAATTATGTTAGCGCTAAAACAGACTCTAGTGAGCAGGTGGTGAGGGTCAGTCGAAGAGAAATAAAGTGCACCATCAGCATTGTGTTCCTTTTTAAAGCGGCTATTGTATGCAGCTTTCCTGTTGCGGCTGCACAGCACAGAAACGCACCAAGTGAACACATCAGAGTTAACACTTCCATTTAGGTACAAACACCTTTTTTTTATTTCACTGTGCTTATTCAAAGTCTGACTGATGCCTGTCTACTCCTTAAACTACAAAATCATTTGTGAACAAAACGGTAGGTGTACTTTAAAAGGTGTCATTTCACTAAAGTTCGCTGAGGAGACATGATTTGGGGATTTTATTGAGAAGAAGGAGGAGGATTTCTTTCTTAGAAGTCTGCCGGTGTTGCTTGTCCATCTAACTTCTTATCTGCACCTGAACAAAACACCATCTCTCTGGAACAGAAAGGAAAATATCTAGAGCTGCTGGAAAGTGTATCATTCTCAGGATCTGCCTCTGTATAAGAGGTTGTGACACTGTTCTTGGCACAAAGGTTGAAGAGCACCACTCTTATCCGGTTCACTTCACAAGAATGGCGTACGGAACAGCTGAACTAAAACTCTTCTGACATTAAGTTGCTGTAATCCAATAGCTTTCACTTTGAGGCGCAGCGTAAAGATTTAAAAGGATAAAAAAAAGTTTCTTGGTTAAAGATTAGTCCAAAATTCATCCCAAATCGTACAAAACTTGACGTTCCGGGTTCTCACTTTCATGTTAACTTTGAGCCAGAACTTGTAGGTCAGGCCCGCACCACTTTTTCCTCGGAGGTGAATCACCTTCCCGCTGTCTCCGTCTCTGCTGCCCAGTCTTTGATCTAGTTCCCTCTGGTGGAAGCCAGCTTGTCACACCTCAGTGACCATCACGTAAATGAGGATTTATTGCCATGCCCCGTCCGTCCAGAGCTCCGTATGAGCGCTTTTGTTTGGCAGGTGTTCTAAAGCGCCGTGCCAAGTTCAACCTTCTGCTTCGCGCGAGGAGTCAAAAAGAGCAGATCCAATTAGTTCGGCTTTTTCCTCAAAATAATTTCCATGGTTTTCTTGAAATGAGGCGCCGTTCGCTTTGCAGCAGCTGTGATTTGATTCACGCCTGACGTATGAGTTTGTATGAACGCCTTCGAGCTAATTCAGTGACGTAAAGGTGAACAATAAAATCACTATAATCTCCAGACGGTAAAATGTTATATCACCACTGCTTCTTCTTCTTCTTCTTCTTTTTTTGCAGTGCTGAGTTTTCAGCATTGGTGTGTTGAGAGACAACACACTTCCACCTAATCCCGCTCCTCTATTACATGTTTACCAGGCCCCTGCCGGGGCAGTGAGCTGTAGAATTGGATGGTGTGGCTGTTACAGCAAAGGTTTGGGATTGGATGGGAATGCAAGCCCAAGGGGGGGGATATCACGAGAAACACTGGCAACTGAGGGATGTAAGTGAAATGGACGAGTCAGTGATCGCTCCACTCCCACTCCAGGAAGTGGCTGAAAATTGGAGAAGCTCCTGCGCTGATATGTTTCCAGTGTAGCCGGTGGTGTAGAGACATTTCATACAGTATCTAGCAAAAAAAAGAAGAAGCACAATTATTATAAAGCCGAAAAGTGAAAAAATTTAAGGAATGGATCAAAGCGTGTGTTTCCTGGATGTCTTTAGTGTTACTTCCAAGGCCACATGGAATTAATCTATTTTAGACTTTTACTTTAAAATCTGGTCTGTGTCATCACGAAGTAAAGTCCCATCCACAATAGCAAATCCATTTTGTAAGTACGAAGCATATCTCTACGGCAGCTTTTTTTACCCTCCCCTTTCCTGGGTTTTGAGCTCTCAAGGTTTGTTATTTTCATTATTATTATTTTCTTTCCAGAATATTGCACTCATTCCAGTCACGGCACAGCACAAAAACAAGAAAATCAGTGATCGATCAAAGTAAACAGTCAAAAAGCAAGTATAAAACAGCACTTGCAATGAAAGTACGGTGGTTGTTGATAAATACCTTCCTTTTGTATCAATATGGTCCAGTACCATATGTAAGAAAAGTGTATTTTTAGAGGCCTTTTAGGTTTTAAAATGAGGCAGCTACTGTTTGCTCCTAAAAGATGCATCCAACTACAAAAATCAAACATTGCGAGCAGGGAGCATTAATGAAAAATGGAGGGAAATGATGCTTTGACAGTCATAGTGTTGTACTAGTGGTGTATTTCTCTGCTTTGGAAGAGGCAGCATGAACAGTTTTAAAGCCTGGCTTCCACACAGCTGAATATCCAGTATATCATTCCAAAAACTTTTCGAAAATGATTAACACCCCTTCTCTGGCATCAGAAAGGTGTAGGGTGATGGGTGTTTCAAACACTGAAGCTTGTGATGGACCATCTCTCTGCACATTCCTCCTAAAGCACCGCCCGTGGTTCGTTCGTCGTCCGGCACGTTGTAGCCGTTGTTGTTTAAATGTTTAAAAGTGAAATGAGCGCCACGTGAATCGACGTTACGGATCGCCAAGAACTAGCCCTTCCTTATTGCTGCGCGGCTCTCTGTTTTATAGGACTGTTAGTGATGCCACTGCCCGGTCCACTGTCAGGCCCTTCAAACCTGCAGAAGCCTAGATCAGAAGTCTCTTTGCTCATGATTTTATCGGTCAAATGGGAATTTTCCATCGTACTGCGAGGACCTTGCTCACAGGCGATCTTCTGATCTCCAAATACTATATTATCCTCCCTGCATACAATACATTTAATCTTTTTTTTTTTAAATCTCTCTTTATTCTTCTTTTACGCCTCTTCTGACTGAAATGCAATTAGGACATTGTAAGCAGCCTCGTCTCAAAACACAATAAAATATTGTTTATTTGAAGAGCCCTCGTGAAATCACTTCCCTGTCACGCTCTCCTAAACACCTCTTGGAGGGTTCCTTTCTCCCAGTCAATACATGAAATGGGAGCATTCAACTCTAGTTTAGAGGTTTGATTATGAGGCAGCAGCCCGGCTGACGGGAGAAACGCCCCCCCTCCCCTACCCCCCATGCTCCAGATCACCTCCAGTGTGCAGAATCACCCTCGAGCTCTGAAGCTGTCGTGTTGGTGTGTACGTGAGCGAAGGTGCGATGACATCCCGTGACTTGGGCCTCATTCATTCGGACACTTGCACACTTCAATCTGATTCACCACTTGCTGGTGCAGTAGAACACACGAAACCAGTTTGGAGACGTGGGGGTGGGTTTCTAAAGCTTTCTTAATCTATTGGAAGGGCGCACGGATGTCCACGGTCTTCCCCCGTGTCCACATACGAAAACACACGTTGGATTTAAGAACTGTGTATTCAAGGAGCATAGAGAGGGTATTTAAAGTTCTCTCACGGAGCCGTCTGGTTATCAGAAGTCAACAAAAAAATAAAAAGTAAAAAGGGATTTGTGTACTGTGATTTCAAAGCATAAGGTTTATATGCAGTAACTACCAAAAAACAAACGTTTCAGTCTCCACTCAGACGTATGCCAGTGCCAGTATCATGCACATCAAATATACAGACTTACATTATGACCACCTTCCTAATATTGTCTAGGTCTCCCTTGTAGCCTCCAAAACAGTTGTGACTCATCAGATAATGGACATGGGCCTTCTGAGGGTTTCCTGTGGTGTTAGTGGGGGCCTATGAGGGGAGGGGCCTCTGTGGATCATCCCACAGATACTTGATCAGTTTGGGATCTAGTGAATTTGGAGGCCAGGTCAACACCTTGTGCTGTTCTTCGTGTTCCTAAAGCGTTTTTGTGTGTGTGTGTGTGTCTGTGTCCGGCTGCATCCTGCAGGGGATGGCTGCTGCCATCAAGGAGTGTCATTGCTATGGGGTGGGGGTGCCTGGTCTGGTCTAGGTGGGTGCTACATGTCTAAGTAACATCCACACGAAGAACTAAAAGTTTCACGGCGGAAAACTGAATTGTCACAATGGCGCTTAAGATGTTATTCACTTGACTCCTGTCAGTGGTTTTAATGTTGTGGCTGATGGGTGTAGGCAAACAGCACCATCCTCTTTATTACAGAAATCACTAGGGCTTCTGTGTGTCAAGCTCTGAGAATCCTTAAAATTGCCTGAGGGTAAGAATAGCCTCAGTGGTCTCGTTTGTTCTCAGATTTAATGCTGGATGTTACATCACTTGAAAACATATTAGAGCCTTAAGATGTTGGACAGGTTCCATTATCATTTAAAACGGTTCGGATATGAGAGTCCGGGGAGATTAGCCCTACACGGCAGATATGACGTTGCTCAATCTTCGGCATCCAGCTGTCAGGCGGCGGTCACGCTGGATCATTCTGATCAATAGTTCTCAACAGTCGCTGTACACTTGTTGAAATGACCTCTGGCACTGTCCGTGGATTCATTGCAGGCTTTTCAAGAATGCAGCTCTAAACCGAGTGTCGAGTGAGGTCATAGTGAAAGGTACTTGCGGAAGTAGATTACAATCAAGGCTGCGCCGGAGTGGTTCACTCAGTGGTCCTACCAGGCAATCAGAATTTATTAACCATTATAAACAAACGGCAGCACATGCAGCATCCTTAGCATGCTATGGCGACAAAAATGCATCACAGCCAAAGAACATCACAGTCTCTATGGGGAGGATTTATGAACGGCCTTATCTGCACTGCTATTTGTAAAACGCTAGCACCTCCCCTTCCCCCGACGATCATCTGACAGGCGACACGTAAAATAAAAAAACTCAGAAACATGGATGAAATATGACACAGCACACACATGTGCACAAAAGGTTGTAAAGGGCTGAAAGAAAAAAAAACAAGTAGCATGAGCAATGTGTGGTTTCTTGAGACCGTATAGATCATGTAAGCTGAAGGACTTGGACTAAGACAGGAAATTTATTGTTACCTTAAGCGTGTCTCCGCGCAGTCTGCTACATGAATTTGTTTTATCACATGGTGTGTATTTTGCGTGGGGGTTTTTAGGGTGATAAGGAGATAGTTAAAGATTTTGGAGATAGTTCGAAGGTCAGCACCACTCTCTGATCTGCACAGCGAATACAAAGTTGGTTGAGTTCGCCCAATAAGTCGGTCAGCCAAATCAAATGCTTTTATGGTGGCAACAACCGACAATAAAGGCTTGTTATAAAAAGTGATGCTTTAGGTAACACAATGAATGGAAAAAAGTGGTAAATAACTACCCTGCTGCTGTACAAAGGTAACAGCATCCTCCCACCAGCACCTCCAGAGCTCAATATTTAATGTTTTAACATGTTTTTCTTTTTTAATCCTTTGAAAACTATTAGTTCAGTTTTAAGGGGGATTATGCGCCGGACTGTTTCAGTTTTCGTACGGCTCAAACAAAGGTGACGTGTTAATTAAAGAAACTACAGTATACCCCTGGGTTTGAACCGAACCCGATGCTTAAATTTTGAAACATGCCACAAAGAAGTGCACGAGCAGCTCGAGGGAGGTGGACGAGAGAGGCAGAAGTTTCTGTTAATGCAGCGAAATTCCTAATAAATCATGATAAATGCTGTCATTTAGATATTACATTGTTAACCAGCAGTCTCTTCCAACCCATTACCAGGATCACTGTGCACATGAATCAAAGACAAAAGGCTCTGCTGGAAAATCATCACTCAGAGAGAAAGTTAACAGTGATAGATTTCCTTTTAGTTTTTCTGTAGTGTGGCATATAGGCCCCAGCTCTTAAGGCTGTTACATACTCAGCGAGAAGCGAGAAGTTTGTTCTTGCAGCCCTCATTTGGGAGTTCTCGCAGCTTGTTCTCGACACATCGACCGGGCAGAACTTTTTTCTCATGTGGTGTCCGGTTACTATTACTACTAGGGCAGCCGTGGCCTACTGGGGGCAGCCGTGGGCTACTGGTTAGCGCCTTGGGCTTGTGACCGGAGGGTTGCCGGTTCGAACCCCCGACCGGTAGAAAGCGGCTGAAGTGCCCTTGAGCAAGACACCTAACCCCTCACTGCTCCCCGAGCGCCGCTGTAGCATGGCAGCTCACTGCTCCGGGTTAGTGTGTGCTTCACCTCACTGTGTGCTTTGTGTGTTCACTAATTCACGGATGGGATAAATGCAGAGACCAAATTCCTTGTATACACAAGTATACTTGGCTGAGAGACACTTAATCTTACTACTCTGTGATTGGTTGGAAATTAGAAGTGGGCTTGAGAAATGTGGAAAAACGGAAACGCTAGCGGCCACTCTGTGAGCTCCCAGATGCTAATATTCGCAGTGTGACCGCTAATCTCTCCTGGGTAGAGATCGGCATTCTCCGTGTGTGTGTGCATGCTGATTGAACGGCATGATCTGACGGGCACGGTCGTCAAAACGACTGGCCGACATCTAAAAATAATAAGAAAGGTGCCTCTCGTCGTCCACCTCCCGCATCTCCCACAATGCTTAGCGTGTGTTATGCAGGCTGCAGGGCCCTTGGAGGACTTCCCCGAAGTTCGACAATCGAGTTTCTCGTTACGTATAAATTACTTGGGCAGAATGAATTTTTCTTATTCTCGCAGCCCTAGGAGAACAAATATCTCGCTTCTCAAAGGGTACGTAACAAGCTTTAGACGCGAGGCAATGCAAGTGCACCAGACGCCCATGATTGAAAAAAAAAAAAAAACCTTGTTCACACCTGGCGTTAAAGCATCTCTTCTCTGATCAAGTCAGTTTATTTAAGTTCAAAGCTCTAAGAAGTTTGACCTTATTAAAATGCGTCTTCACATGCATCTCCAGTGACCACTTGTCACGCTCTATATGCAATTAAACACGTTCATTATTTGGGAATTATCTATACAGATGCAGTAATCATCTATACAGATGCAGTAATCTTACCGCTGACAGACAGAAAACATGGTTGCAATAGAAAACTGGACATGTTTAAAGCAGATCTACGACTTTAATTTATCCACCGGATTTACTAACAAGAAGCCCTGTAGCTCACGACAGCCTGGGTCGACGGTACTTGAGTCGGCAGTACTTTAACGTGGACATGCACAGGCTGAAAATGGTCTGGATGTTTGGATCTCAGTGCACCTGCAATGTGCCTTGGGTGCATTCACCTGGACTCAGAGCTGTCCACTTGGATCGAGTTAATGCGGCGTGAACACGGCCTGAAAATCAGCAGTGGGCTCGCAAGGTTCAAGATAACCTCAAACTGTGGGTGTCACGTTTAATCAGTATGAAATGTCAATTTCCGTAAATGTTAACCGTCATTATTAGGACCAGCAGTGTCTGTGTCATCACAATAGAGTTGTCATCATTTAATTGACGTCTCATTTTGTCACAGTCTTAGAGAACCAGGGCAACCGCTTCCTCTCCTCTCCAGTCTTGGTGAAAAGCTAAGCTGACTGGCTGCTGTTTGTGGCTTCATATTTAATGGACAGTTCTGGCATTGATCTCCTCATCTAACTCTTGGGAAATCATTTCTTTTAGAAATGCTTAATGGTCTTTGATTTCTCTACATTCAGTGAAATTAAAGTCATGTAGAATGAGAAGTGGAAAACCGTATGGATGCCTTAACGATTCATTAAGAAAAAGCATACAAGTCACGTCATTACTTTTCTTTTCTTTACTTTCATTTTAAGGTCACATATTTCAGTTTAATAAAATGCCTCAAACTGATGATGGAATCCGTGTATTTTGCCTGTATGAAATGAAATCTGAAAATATCTTATTAAAGATTAATGGTCTGAATGAACCCTCGGCTATTGCTCACAAATAAAAACCTTTGAAATGCTGCACTTTGAAATGTTGCAAAGAAATGAAGAAATAAATGAGAATAATATATATACATATTTTTTTTTTTCCATGAGGATATTATTTTTCCATGGCAGTATGTCAGTGTTGTCTGGATTGAAACAATAAAACAATAAAACAATCCACACGTGAAATAATCCCAAGCCATTGGATATCCCATGGAACAGAATAACGACTCAACAACTGGAGAAGATATGTCATTATCAAGAACAGGATATCTGTATAAAACTGTGGACAAGACGACTAGAAAACTAGACAAGAGGCCCACATCTACGTTAATGTAATGTCCTTTGCCCCTTACATGTCACAATCATTTCTCTGTTCACGGCAAGATGAAACACATCCAAATCACATCCAGTCTCATGAAACCATGTGGAAAAATATGTTATGATCTAATGAGACCAAGATTGAACACCACGGCAAAGCATGGTGGTTGCAGCATCAGGTTTCGGGAGCGTTTTTTTCTCTGGGGCTTCAGTGAAGATTAGTGTTGGCCGAGTGAGAGCCCAGACCAAATGACAGATCTGAATCATTCGTGAAAAGAAGACTGGGAAAGTATTCTCAAGATGTGCCAAGTGGATAGACTTTAATAAATCCATCGGCTGACTCTCCAGGTACTGCAGCTTCCTCCCACCATCCAAAGACATGCTGGTTAGGTTAATTAGTGATTCTGAATTGGTCGTAGGTGTGAGTGTGAATGGTTGTCTGTCTCTCTGTGTTAGCCCTGAGATAGACTGGAGACCTGTCCAGGGTGTACCCCGCCTCTCGCCCAATGACAGCTGGGATAGGCTCCAGCCCCCCCTCTGCAACCCTCCAGAGGACAAGCGGTTACAGAAGATGAATGAATGAATGAAGCTGTTATAATGTAATTCTAATGCATGTAGCAACAACCATAGAGGGTGTTTCTCTTCCTCTCTAGAAGCTGAAACAGCTGGTCAATAAAGTTTCCATATCGAAAAAGTTGTTCATAAAAATGTTTTTGGATAATTGGATAGTATTTTTTTTTTTTATGTTTATATCTTTTCCATTGTAATTCTTGAAAATGTCTATAAAATGATAAAAACACACTGTTCTTCTTCTGTGCTTCTCATTTTGTGTTCCCAGTAAACAAAGAGTGAGATAAGGGGAACAAATTTTAAATCCATGTGAGCTCAGGGGATACAGAATGTCCGTTTGGGAGAAGGCACACTCACCCAGACCTGGAAACTGTCGTCTCATTTCATACAATCAGTATCTGTCATATATATATATATATATCTGAAAGTTTCTGCAAACTTGACTCAGGCCTGCAGCTCAACGAAGGAAAGACGTTCAGAATCCTATTTGCTTTGTACCCTTCACTCTGATTTCTCTCCCTTTGAATGAGCACCTATTGACTTTGCAGGCCTCCGGTATATAAAGCGGAGATGACCTATGAAAGTCTTGATATATTTTCTGCACCTTCAGCCTCAGCAAAATTTTCCCACACCTTTCCGAGATCAAACAGCCGCGACCCTGACTGCGTGGGTGTCTGGTCTGGGGAAGAGAGCGGGCGACAGACTTGAGAAAAAAAAAAACGATTTTGGCGACTTGTTTTGATGACACTCATACTGGGACCTTTCTTCATATGCCAGTCCACCAAATGGCATCACACGTTTCTCTCTCCCAGTTTATTTGCCTGCTCTCTTATCTGTGACATGAAAGGCCCAGACAACCCCCCATCAAGAGACGAACGATAATTGTCAGCGCCTTTCCAGGAAGACACAGGTAAAGGGAAATAGACTGGCATTTATCGCCATTAGTTTATTGGTCAAGCAGGGGAAGATGGAAAGCGAGGCTACGGGCAGCTGGAAACAATCTGATTTTGCCAATCTCATAGACCACGGTAGTGTAAAATCAAGACCTCAGCAACTACATTTCTTTCATGAAAAGGGAATGAAAAGCTGGGAAAGTTCAAATTCTTTCCTTTTTATTCGATTTCATGTCCACCGTATGTAAATCTCCCTGGAAGGGAAAGTGGCTTAATA